>NC_092067.1:19684865-19984865 GCF_039877785.1 Chaetodon trifascialis
AATCTGAAGCTGCACACGGATACACGGATGCCAGAACCGCTGAGGGTTCCATGAAAAGAGCTTTACCCTTTTTCAAATCCATTCACTGTGCTTCATCAGCTCTCTACACATGCTGCACCGATTCACACCACTAGGAGGCAATAAAGCCACATCATAGTGTTTTCTCATCGGCAGAGTGAGTGGAAGTCACTGACTCTCAACAGAGCCGACAGCAGCGGTTGACGACACTCAATATGGATTCAACAGCTGAAATAGTTTTGCTAAGAAAGCTAATATTTTGACTTTTTGCCCTCCACTGATTTTCCACCCCAGGAATTGATCCTGTCAAAATTCCCTTATTCCGTTGAGCCGGACAACACTTGAGCCGCTACGGCATGTAATTTGGATCAATTTTTGGTGCGACTGTCGCCTTAACTCACTGAAAGTTTGAGCATAACAAACATCACCAGAACTGTCAAAGTCAAAGCCTCTTAGAGTTTGAGCTTCACTCTGTAAATCCTAATCTTACTTGTCTCTCAGGCCCTTGAAGATCTGCACCATGGTGTCAGTGATGGAGTCGATCACTTCGTGGTAATGGTAGTTGAAGGCCATCTCGATATCCAGACCTACAAACTCGGTCAAATGACGGTGGGTGTTGGAGTCCTCCGCCCTGAAAACTGAAATGATGCGGATTTAAAATCAATCTCTAAACAAAGTACGAACTCCATCATCACTGATATCACTAACGATGGTTTGCAGGTACTTGCATGATGGATTATTGACATTATGAGTACTAGATGGAATCAGCCAGAGGTGCACATTACGGCTGCAACAAATGTGTTTCTTTCTGTTCTTTCGCTCGGCAGGTCTTCAGACAGGTGGAGCAGTCTCCACACATGCATGCACGCAGTTGATTAAAGGTGTGTTCACATCCAAACATGGCTGAATGAAGTGGAAATCAGGCACGTGTGCATGCACCCAATTTTACAATGATGGAGATTCATAAAACGCTAGCATGCATATGAATGGCTTTATAAGTCTGCGTATGCATGTTTCTCCTCCTCTATGCACACACAGGCTGAGGCTGGGACCTAAAACATCACTAGCATGAGACCTGTTTCTGTGCGCAGAACACCTGCCTGTTTACATGTGTTTGTTCTGTGGAGTTGATTTCACCAGAGCCGGCGAGGGAAGATTCAACCACAGCGCTCCTGGCCACTGGGATTTCGAGGAGAGTTGATTCTCCTTACTTGCTGAATTGGCACGACCGTAACTAAGGCAACAGCGGTGAATACGTTGTTGCTTTAGAAGCAGTGATGACCTTAAACCCTTTGTTTTCTCTGGTGGAGCTACAGAGAAGCAAACAAAGACCTCGGCCCGGTCAGTGGAATACTGAATGCGCATGCCTCTCCCAAATGCTTTATTTTATCTTGCTGGAGAATCGTGTATCACCTCAAATCAGATGCAAGGAGCAAATTAAAAAGGACACTTTGTGCATGCTGTTTGGCTACATGCTGTGTGCTTTCAATCAGATGGTGGCAGTGTTTGCTTGCCTACAGAGCTGCAGGTTCTCTTAAACTCAGTACAGCACCATAAAGTCTTTTACAGGTCCCATTGTATCACTAACACGCTGAGCTCTACAGCAGCATTCACCACAGTGAAAGCAACAGAGGGGGGTCTGTTAAAGTTTAACAATCTAAATGCATTTGGAGCCATTTTAAAACTGTCGTCTCGGTTAATAGGGTCTGCCGTTTCCACGACACTCGTGCCGCTCGTTTAGCGGGGGCGGCGGGACCGATGGCAGGCAGACTCACCTGGACCCACACAGAAGACCTTGTCGAAGTCAGCGCAGATGCACATCTGCTTGTAGAGCTGGGGAGACTGGGCCAGGTAGGCGCTGGTTTTAAAGTAAGACACCGTGAAGACATTTGCTCCACCTTCACTGGCAGCTGGAAGCAGACAAAGACAAAATTTAGATAGAAAAATTGAGGTTTTCTGATGCCCCACCACACAAAATGCCTAGTAACTGCAAGGGTTTGTACAGTTTTTGACAAATACACCTGAGTCAGTGACCAACAGAAGTTTTCTCACTTCACAAACACCTAAAGATGATACATATAACCTGCTCAGTAGGTGTTTCAGCTGGAACTCTAACCAGCTTACAGTAATATCTCTCTTTTTTCACAGTATTTCTCTGACAGCTTCAGGCCAGCACAAACTGTGCCACTGAGTGAAAATGCTGACAAAAGTCAATAACAGTAAACAGATTTTTAACATCCGTCTAATAAAAAACTACAGTCGCCCAACGTGTTTTTCAAAACAAACGCAGGCCTCAGAATTCAGTGAGAGGCCAGACTGACATAACACATGTGCGGTTCCCTATCTGAGACAGACGTCAGAGGACCTCATCTGACATTCTCATGCCGTCAAAAGCAGGGTGGAGGTTCACACGGCACAAACTGTTCACTGTATATGCAGTGGGTGTTGGCAGGCAGGAAGATGCGGTTTTTGCAGAGAGCACACAGTGTTGGTTTACTCTGCCGCCAAAATAAAAGAGCGGCAGTTTTGAATTCAGTTTGTGCCAGGCTGAGCCGATGTCATTGGCTCTTGAAGAAAAGAGGAAGTGAGAGTGTCACGGGTTTTGCCATGTGAGTGGCAGCAGGTCTGTGTACAAGACAGTATACAGAATCTTTAGTCGTCTAGTTAGACTCAAATCCTGCTCCGATTCACGTATATACAGCGTACATCATACATCAACACCTTATTGAGCATTGTCTCTGGGCTTTAAACAACGACTACAGCAAGAAGAGCAAGAAGTCATCTCTCCCACCTGGTGTTGAGAAAAAGATACCAGGATGAGAGAGAGACCAGCTCAAAATAATGTCAGTGAGAAGATTTCTGTCTAATTTTTTCTTCTTCTTCTCTTCTTTCAGTAAAGTGGGACAAGGTCTTTTGGGAGCAAGCTTAAGGGAGGCCTCCGCTGTCAAATTAGAAAGGCGTTGTGTGGAAATGTGAGCGTAGAGGAGCTGATGTGAGAGCTGGTCGATGTATGAAAATCCCCACTGGGCTGGATTAAAGCCCTGATAGAAAGAGTTTTACTGTTTTAGACCCGACATCTTCTCATAGTTGTGCATGACCGTGCTCGGGTTCACAAACTCTCTCTTACTCACTGAAACTGTTTTCTGAGCTTCAACTGAACTTTGGTTTTTGATTTGAATAGCAGCCTAGATAAAAAAAAAAAAAAAAATGGACAGCACGTACAGGAAGTCAAGCGTACAACTGTCGCACGATGACTCACAGGACACCTGTGGGTGGTGACATGAAAACAAGAGTGCCTGCACTGAAACACCGGATCAAAAATGATTCAATGCATGTTAGTCTTAGTTGTCCCTCGGGGCAGGATCAGCGTGACAGAGAGTGTGTTTGTACCTGATATGATTTTAGGGGTCTGGATCTCCACAAAGCCCTTTTTGGTGAGGGTGTCCCTGAAGAGCTGGCACACTCCTGACTGCAGGCGAAAGATGGCCTGGCTGGTGGTCGTCTTTGAAGGAGAACACACACACACAGCCACACGCACAGAGGCATTACCACACTTGGCGTGATTCACTGGATTTATTACACAATCATAACAGATGTGTGAAAACAAGACTGCCAATTTCTGTTCGTGCAACTCCTCTCGACATGAAAGCAAAGGCTGGCAAGGGCAGGACGTGCATTCAAACTCAGCGACAGCCCCAGGAACTTTAAACCTATCATTAGAAATGTAAATGCTGAAACCGAGGCGGGGAGGGAAAACTGCTCCAGCTAAATCAGGAGATTACTGCAAAACCCTAAGCCCCAAAACCCCCCAAAACTGCAACAGTTAGTCGATTTTAGGGAGTGTCCTCTTCTGTTTGACATGCTCTGTCGCCTGACTCATCTCAAATGACCACAAGATTTCTACAATTGAGCTTTACCGGCTTTCAACTCCAGTTATTATTATCATCTTCACGAGAGAGAGCAGACCCTGGTCCTTGCGATACAGGACGCAGAGCTCTGCCTTAATTAAAAGGTTTCATTTCTCCCCTTTTTCCATCTCGAGTGCCTGTCCAGTCCTGACTAACAGTTGGCAGAATGGAAACGTGATAGTGTCTAAATACTGGCATGCTCATTAATCTGCAGACTGTGCTGCAGGGCTGTCTGGCTGAAACTTTTCCGTCAGTTCCAATCTGAATATCTGCAAAAAGAGGAAGTGGAGAAAAATATAAAAATTTCCCGTTTCGACCAAATAAATCTTTAAAAAGCAGTGAACCAAATTAACCATGAAAACCGCAGAACTCTTATGACTGGTCTGTGTCGTGTTACTCATCGGGTCGTGCCCCCAGTTAAACCTGGGAAAACAGGCAGTTCAAAACTTAGAGAGCCCCTCCTGTTTACAGCAGTGAGTAGGTGTAAAGAGGGGGTGGGGGTAACAACCTGGCACTTCCTCTGATGGTGTCCCTACAGTGTGAGTGGCTCCACGAAAGAGAACCTGAACCTCTCAGCGGCACCGAGTGCTGGTTTGAAACCCGCCTGTGGTAACGATCCATCACAGTCGGCTTTCAAAGATCGAAATCAGAGTTTTCAGAGTTCACTCCTGAATTCACCTTCATTCGTCTTTTTAGTAGATCAACCAGTCGATATTTCTTTAAATCAGTATTTTCTATCATGAGCAAACAGACAAATCCACATTAACAGCACAGAACAGCTGATAAACTGCACCTTAGCGCAGGTCGGGACCCTCAGGTTGGGAACCAGTGCTTGGAAAAGCTGAATGATTGGATTCTCTGTTCTTGAAACTTTGAGTGAGTGCAAAGCTGAACAGGGTGATTTCATGACGTGAGTAATGTGGTGGTGTTACGGGAGAACTTAACACCAGTATCAAACTTCTCCTCGTGTGGCACAAACCAGTCAAGCACAACAAAATAACCAGAGCTCAAACAATTAATAAGCAGCTACTTTAATAATCAGTTAATTGTTTAAATCCTGAGTTTCTGGCAAAATGACCAAAATTCTCCAGTTCCAGCTTTTGAAGAGTGAGGATTTATGGGGGGTTTTTTTGGTCTTATTTGACAGTAAAGGGAATATTTTTAGATTCTGGACTTGAACAAACAACTTGAAGATGCCTTGGATTGAAGAGAAATGATTAACTGGGAAGGTAATCAGCAGATTAAACAATAATGAAAATTAAATGGATGTTAGCTGTAGCCCTAAAATGAAAAGATGGTACACTTGAGCTTGGACTGACGTCTTTTTATTTCTTCTATAAAGCTGAGGTAATGGCAGCACGACTGTTTGGGGATTTCTTTTGACTCAACACCAACTGAACAGTCAGGAGGACTGTCCGGATGGTTGGCTACCTGTGGGTCCAGCCGTCTTATGCAAACTAAATTAAAATGAATACAAGTCAACTTTTCCACTGAGTTTCAGTGTGAAGCACCTCATGTTTGAGGATGGTCAAGTTGCACGGGGAGTTCCATAGGAACTAAATTATTATTGGAAGCGGTTTATGGTTCCCTTTTGGAGCGTCTGTCTGCCAGGGTGGGAACCACTTTACAGCTTCACTGGGCTGTAAAGCGCAAAACTGATGACAGACCCTCGTCCACGAGCCTTAAGTGCACGGTGTTACAGAAGCAGGTGTTGTTGTGAGGCTTGTGAGCTACGTGGCTCTGCGCTGTGGTGTTAGTGCCTTCCTGCCTGCTGCATGGCACACGTGGGAGGCACAGATCAAAACAATGAGACACTTTGCGGCTCGGCCTCGGCTGCTGCTCACACAGGTTTAACACATCTCCCACACTGCGAGAGATTCATAGCGTCAGCCCGCTAAATCACAGACTATGTCTTTTTCATTTTAGAAGTGCAGTGGTTTGCGCTGCATTTCGAAATACTCTCAGTGCCTTAAAGGTTGTCTGCTTTGACAAAAATGATTTATATTTCTCTTCTGTTTCAACTTCTAAAATTCCTGTATTACAATATAACCTTTGAGATATTAGCTTAACTTTATCATTACTAGCATTTGTGCATCTTGATGTACATGTTAATGGTGGATAATCAGAACAGAAGAGGTACATTTAAACAGGTGTGGGCTCAAATATCTAACCGCTTTCTCCATAGCGCCATAGCACAACTACACAAGCCTCAAATGTGAACACGTAATTTGCGAGATTCTGCGGGTTTTGTCACCTATACAGTGTTTCTTCGCTTGCTTTTCTTCTCCTCTGGTAGCAACTTACCCTGAGATCAATCACCCTGTTGTCCAGCCTGGTGTCCTGGTTGACTGTGGCTCTGTTTTCCTGAGGGCAAACAAAAAACATTATCACATCACCCAAAACCCCTCCAACTATGAAATATTCAACGCTGTAACCTGTTCTGTTCTGAGCGTTTGTGAGCAGTGATGTGTAAATTTCAAGCCACAAAGGAAGAAAATATAAAGAAACTAGTCAATGTATACTGTAAAATCATACTTCACATCAGCTACTGGCAGCTCTACAAATTAAGACAAGGCTGCTAAATGGTCCACTGTTTTTCCTAATGAAATGAACTACAACGCTCATACAGCTTAAACACCAGCAAGTAAAAAAGAAAAAAAACACAGATGCTTTGTTCCTCGCAGCGACCATTACAGGGTCAGCTGCAACAAAAGAATCTGCAATGTGGGGTAACAGCGCAGTAAAAGAGAAAATAGAAAAACGAAAAAAAAAAAACAAATGAAAGAATAAATGTTTCATCACGGGAGGAACCACGGCTTCCAGGTCATCCATGTCAGGCTTCCTCAGAGGACGCGCTGGGGTTTGAGCTAATAGCCTGTGTTGCCACATCCTGCTCTAAACAGCCCCACGTGGAGGGACAAAAGGTTAGACGGGCAGACAGTCTGATAGACGGGGCTGTTAAGGCCTGTGTCTCTCGGGAGAGCAGGTGCTGCTACAAGTGTGTGACTGACATGTTAAATCCCAGCAGAAAACACCTGGGATGCTGCTGCTGCTGCTGCTGCTGCTGCACAGATTGGCTTACTGGACAAACACAGACGGGCACTCAGCCGGCTCCGGCGTGGTGGGCCTCTATATTAATGATACATGTATAAAATACGATAATATGACATTTGATATAAATATGGTGGATCCACAGTTGCTGAGGTGTGGCAGTTCATTCGCTGTATCCATTCCTAATTACGCTATCTATCTATCATTTGGTCCTCTTCCCCTCGTGGTCACTAGCATTTCACAAACAGGACCCATGACACATTTCAGACGTCAAAATTACAGCAAGATCTCAGTTTCCAAAAGAAAGGCGGACAGCTTGAAGTAATGTCCACCGCATGTAAACTTCATAAAGCTGCACTCAAGTGCTGCAGGAACACCCAACACATCATTTCCACCGGCAGCTTGTTCTGCTAATCTTTTAAGTGCCGGTGTTGTCACCTTGCTTGACACAACACTGCAGCAGCAGTTTGCACACATCTGTCGTTATTTAACGGTTGTGCATTTTTGACGTTACATCCTGGTTCCAAATTCACAAAGCTGAATTCAACAGAGGAAACAAACAATCTGTACAGGATAGAACGACAAACCAATCACACCTGGAACTGCCCTCAGTTCAGCCAGCGATTCACACCTCAACGCAGAAGCCTCAGAGTTGAATAATCGTTAATAACCACGGAAACTGTGTGTGGGAGAAATAATGGCTTCTTAAATGAATCACGATTCTCTGAAATGATTCAGCATTGATGTACAAATCTCCTCAATTGGAATTCAGAAGGCTCCCTAAACCCTGGCTGCCGGCTCTCCTGAACGCCGCGTGATGAAATCACAGTTTGCACAGAGATGGCTGAGTGAAACGAGGTGACATTCCTCGCTGAACGTGATGTTAATCAGCGTGAGCCACTCTGCTCTTGATCTCGTTTCATTCAAGCTAGTGTAATTACCCAAATCTCAAGTCTGCCAAAAACACAGATCTCTGTTCTCCTTATTGCCGTTTTCACTCTGTGAAGGACGCCGCCGCTTCACGCACGGATACGCTACAATTTAGCTTTTAATATGAAGTATACACATGAATTAAGGCTTGGTTGTTTATTATGTTGTTGCCAGTGTGTAATCAGACAAAACCCATCCATGGACATCGCGGGTCTTAGACTGTGGACACACACCCACACCCACACACACACCCACACACACAATGTCAGTCAGTTCCTGTTTCTCACACTGGAAAGTTAATGTCAGAATTTTCCACATTAAAGCGCAGTCTGGTGTCGACAGGCTGAGACTGAGCTGGCTTATTGGCATTACATGCTGACTCTTTTCACCAAACAGAAAAAAGTTTCACCTTAAGAACGTACCACACACACACTCATGCTGCTCCCACTCCCCTAAGATTCTGGTGGTTTCTCTTTTTCAGCCAAAACACATAGTGGATCCCTTAGAGGCCCTTAAATTACCCTCCTAAATGCTGCTAAGATGTCATACAATCAGCGTGAGCTGCAGCGCACTGCTTCACTGAACACACTGAGTAAGACCAGCCTTTGGGTGTCAGCCAGTACTTGACATCAGTGGGGGGAAATAACATTGCAGTGTCAGTGGTGAGGGTCCTGGGTGACATATGGTGCCCATGTCTACATTCATCCTCACCTCTTCCCCTTCCCCATCAGGCCTGACAGCATCCTCCAGCTGCAGGGGGAGACGAGGCTCCGCCTGGCTGATGACAAAAATCTGAGAGGGCAAAGAAACAAAGAGCATTAAAATTCAGAGGGTGACAAACCACCAACGTTTCCATTAGACGTTCAGGCAATGGAAAGTACCTGGAGAACACATGCAGACCTAAGAAGTGAGAGAAGGTGACAGCCTCATTTGTTAAAAGCTCATCTATGTGCAAGTGACTATGTGTTAGAGGGAGTGGGCTCCTGTGCCCTAACAAACATGTGCAGGTGGTGGATACAATACAACACCGTCCATGTTCTGTGACATTTATGTTGTTGGGGTTTTTCTTTTTTACAGACATCTGCTAGTCAGTGAGGTTGCATCGGGTTGCATTATACTGGAGTGTGTGCTTGATATTTTGTCGCCTGTATTCACAATGGAGCGAGTCAATGTTGGTTGATGATTCAACACGTGGAGACAGCTGCAGCTTTCTCAATAAACCTGCGATTACAGGGCAACCAAATGTGTTAGCTGTAGGCTCACATGTAGCCTCGGTGTATAAACAGTACTAAAACACTGTTTCACCATCTTCATTTTACAGTTATTATTCTTACGTAGCCACAAACAGATGCGTTACCTCAAAACAAGCGCTGGCAGATCAAGAGCTTTACGACACGAGGTGGCGCAAACACTACCGCTTTTGTCCACAGGGGCCGCCAAACTCAACACGCAATGAAAGGAGTTGCTTTAAGTGTGATTAGCACGATGTACCGATTACAACAAAAACACATGTGATGTTTTGGGTCGTGAGTCACAAATGATCAGTTTCTGTGCTGAGAGAAGAGCTGAAATGAAGAGCTCAGTCATGAGCGCCTCACTGTGTGTGGGTGTTTACATACTTGCATGACATCTGTGTAGTTCCTGCGTGAGGAGATGTGTTCTCACCTGCTTGACTGATATGAATCATGGATGATATATAGGTATATAACACACATATTTGGGCGTTTGCATTCAGGTATGTGCATGCGTGCGTTTACATTCCTGTGCGCGAGTTTGATGACTGCAATGAAAAGTATGCCCACCCTCTCAATGTGGAGCTCCACGTCTTGCTGGGAACAGCTCTCAATCTTCTGCTCCACTTTCCTCACCAACGCCTCCACGTCCACGATGCTTTCCTTGGTGATGCTGGTGGAGACAGTTGGAAGGGTGGAGAGTAAACACGTCGCACTTAGAAAACAAACTCATCTGTGTGGGAGGCGAACTGCGCGAGAGCAATATTTCCATTAAACTGTGACTGACACTTGCAGATGAGAACTTTCATTTTTCATGGTGTGATGTGGAGGGGGGAGTGTGGGACATGGGTGAGTGATTTTTAGCTGGGCGGGGGGGGTGACAACTTATCTGGGGGGCCAGGGGCAAGCGCAGATACCACAAGCTTGTGGTTTTTATAACAAAACCGCCCCCCCCCCCCCCCCCACCACCCGTTCCCTGCTCAGCAAACAGGCGTCTGCTTCTGACGCTGCCCTGTAAGCGTCAGTTTCAAATCAACACATTGAAGCAGGGTAGAAAATGTTTCCACAAATCTGACTTTAGACAAATTTGGCTGTCTGCTAGGGAAAAACACAAAAAAATGAAAGCATCACACCACAATTTTTCTCACTTTGGTCCCTAAAATGAATCCTGTCACCACATTATGGCATCGCACTGTCACATCCAGAAGCATAAAGGCTACTGGACCTGGATCTACTCGACACGACTGCCCGTCAAATGGAGTGTGCAGTATAAAACCAGCACCAGCTCATTTCGAGGCAGATGAAATGATACATGCGTAAAATCACGCAATTCAAATTCCCTTAATAAACTTTATAACAGCCACAAAGGAGGAAGAGTGAATAAACAGGAGCAGGTGAGTTAGCGAGGCATGATTTGTTGATTGTAGAGTTCAGAGAAAAAGTGTTGCAGCTCATCTCATTTCATGAGCTCGTGGGAAGCACCCAGCTCTACTGTAAAAACAGTTCGATATTGAGAGCGGGGGAAAGAATTCCCCTATTATGCACTCAACTGAAAGTAAAGTACAGCGTGAGAGGGGAATCCATTTTTAATTTTGTTGCTATAGGTTTTCAAAACAAAGCACCGTCTCCGCACACAGGTTCCCCACCGAAACCCAGAGCATCATCAGAGATACGAGGAACAGCACTGACTGTCATGCAATGCGTGACCAGATGGGGAAACCTGCTGTAATCCTTCACTCCTCCTCATTAAAAAGCAGTAATGAGGTACTGAACACTGGGGTACTGCTGTCCCTTCAGCCCCACGACAGCTGCCGCCATAGTCCTTCCCTTCTAGTAGGAGATCAGTTAGATAAATAAATCCCCGCATTAATAACCTCCGCTGCAGGGCCCGGGGGCTGGCGACGACGCAAACAGCTGAGGGAAACGGGCCGAATAACTGAAGATATCACATGAAAAATGGATAGAAAAAGGGAGAGAGACTCTGCTCCAGGGACACTGATTCAGTGTGAAAGCCAAGTTTGCTCTTGGTATTCATGTGTCAACACGATGACCACTGGGAATGAGTCACTTTGTGACTATGCTGTGCTGCTCTTCAGGGCTGGGCGATATGGCCAAAATCTTCCATCACAGAATATGCCTCATGATCCAGCAACTGTTCAATAACATTCGCTTATGTTCTTCTTTTATTTGGAACTTCAAGGTTCCACATGCGAACAATGTTTTCAAGTGTTTCAGGTTTTCAAGTTCAGGGTTTTTATTTTCGAGGATACCAATCTGCAGGATTTGCTTATTTTTCATTTAAAGCAGCTGACAACACACTCAAAATAAACTACAGTCTAAGTATATCCAATCACACACTTTTCTTCATGTTTTCTTGTCACTTTCTGGTCACAGCGGTGGCTGGCAAACCAGCTTAGAGGTGTTACCACACCTCACGACCGCATTATCATATCGCTCAACCCCACTGTACTTAACATATAATTAAGTGAATTACTGTCGGATTACTAGGCTAAATCTGTTGTTACTTCAAATGTTTTGGTTTGTGCCGGTATGATGATTTAAGCCAAAACTGTACCAATTCTGAACTCGTGTTCTGGCCATGAAAGACACGTATAGGCATAACTTCAGGTGCTAATAAATCACTCAATAATGAAAGAGGAACGTAGAGCTGACAAAACAAAAAGCTGAAGGAACAAAGATCCTACAGGACGAGGGTGTTTTCACCGATCCCGTCCCAGCTCCAAACATTGCCCTCAGAACTCCAGATCTCCCTCAAACTCGCTTTATCCTGCAAGACTTGGTCCTGGAGACAAACATGAAGGTTTCCCCCGTCTCATGCAGGACACCTCTACTCTGCTTCACCCACTGTAAGGGGGACACCGTTCATGAAAAGAGATGCTGCTGTTGCGTGAGCAGCAGCTATGAACTTGCATTCACCTCCATTGTGTTGGAGTGAAGCCAGAAATCTCAGTGACAGATATTTCAAAAACTCCATGAAAAAAAAAAAAACCCAATACTTTAAACTCCAGTTGATCTTTCATGCTGCAGCAGAGCTCCTGCTCTTAGTGACAAGCGAGGGTCTCGCACACACCACAGGGCATGCTATGACTATTTCAAACATGTGTCAACCAAATCAGTGCTTCTTTAAGGCATCCTGACTGAATCAGGTGATAAAGTATTGAATTAAACCTACAAATGTCCCAGTGCACAAAAATCTTGCACTATTATTGCTGTTTCAGAAGCCGGAGCTCCCTTCTGCTCTCCACTCAGCCCTCCAAAGGTACTTGAGTAAAAGTTGCAGAGCTTGAAGATCACTTAATTAAATAGTGTGAGTGAGAGGAGGATAACTTGGACATACAATATGTCAAAGGAGACTTCCCCTGCGATGTCATCACTGCCCTCGGCATGATTATGAGAGGATTTACTTGTAATCCAGGGTCTTACTCAGCCTGTCAATCATCACACCGAAGTGTGTGAAACTAGACGTGGGCCTGGAAGGCACAGGAAGCGACGGTGCCACCTGTTCTTTCAATATAAAAAACACACAACAGCTTGATCCTAGCACCAACGCTCAGGCATCGCCTTGGTAAATCATTGTTACGCTGCAGCGAGACATTGTTATATCTGAGTTTTGATGTTGCGCCGTGTTGTCTTAGCAGCCATGTCATCACTTTCACTTGCTTGGTTGTTAGGTGGCAACGTGTTGCTCAACAATAACTGCCCAACCACATCGTTGCAGAACGAGGCGACGGTTACAAAAATATACTGAAATGTAAGCGATGTCCTAAGCACAATATCCTGTGACATAAAGCAAACTTTTCAACGACATTAGACAACAGGCAGTTAGAAATCTCTGGTCCTTTGCTACACAGCCCCGCGGGATAACGGAAACTGAGGCTGAATCTCAATGACGGCTGGGAGCAGGTCAGCTGGGCGACTGAGAGGAACTGCGGCGCGGTCAGAGCATTTTGACACTTCTAACAAAGTCGGGGTCATTGTGTTCAGTAGAGGTCAAAACTCGGGCCTAAGCGGCGGTGAGCTCCCCCTCATTAGAAAAACACGCTTGTTTGTGTGGGTTTAGTTTCCTCTAAACCTCAACATACTGCAACAACCTGCCAAGAGGCTCCTTGGGTCTCACTTCTGAAACATGAGTGTAATTAATGTCTGTAAAATGGTAATTTATGCACATTTGGGCGTTCAAACATTTAGCAGCTCTGCCTTGTTTGCATATAACTCTGGCAGGTGTGCACAAAAACTCCATCATTCATTATTTACTTACATTAAGTCTTTCACTGCAGGAGTCTTGTATTTGATTTGTGTTTAACTGTAAGATTCATCAGAGCACTGGGGGGTGTGCGGTAAAGGCCGAGGCTGCCCACAGGAAATGTGTTGGTAATGGGAAAGAAATAGTTTTTGGCTGGGTTTGGACAACATGGCATGGATGCATGTGTTTTTACTTTGGGTGGGAAACTTATTGGAAGTGACGGACGGAGTAAGAATAAACACATTATGTTAAAGTCTTGGTAAAGACTGAATTTTTTTGAACAATTCAGCCCAATTAACAGCCAGTGGTGGCTAAAACGTAGGACTATGTTAATGTTTTTTAATAAGTCTGGATGCTCTCAAAGGAGCACACAAATTACAGAAATACCTAGTTTTTGCCATAGACTGTGTGGCACTGCGCTGTTTAGCTAATCGTTTTAATCAAACTGATTTCTTCCAAACGTTTTGTAAGATTCTCTGAGGGGATGAAACAGCCTGCACTTGTTCTGTCTTCAGTTTTAACCGCAGCTTTCTGTGCGATGATCGCTGCTTCTTAATGGGAGGCTTATTTCAAACACAGCTGCAACGTCTGTGTTGCTTAAGTTCTTTATTATACAATGTCATAACTGCCATCTTAGCCTGGCAGATTACAGTTGTGGGTGTTGCCCTTTGCCTAATTTAGCAATATCTAAGGAGGTGCCGTTTAAGCAATATGTGATAATTAAGTCTACTCCATTACAAACACATTGAATTCATCAAACAATGGTTGAACTGGAAAAGAGGTGCAGCCAAACATCTGCTTAATGCACTGTGTGTTTTATAAATCGCAGGAATTATGTCCTAAATGGCTTTTATGTGGGTTTGCAGTCCAAATTTAGAATTGTTTCATAGAAAAGCCCACTGTGAACATCAAATGCCAGCCTAAAGTGGCATTATTATCGGCCCTCCCTCTTAAGCTCATCTAATAAAGTGCATATCTGCTGATAGTGTGCTCATTCACAGACTACCAGCAGTGGGCTACAATTTGGCTGCGAACATGACTAATGATGCTTGGCTCTTAAGCATTTCTTCCTCCTCTCATCCAAGTTGCTGTATCTGCCATCTCGACAGGAACTGCTCCATTAAAACGCCGCTGTATCCCACCCTGTTAACAGCCAGCTTTTGTTGTTGAGTGAAAAATGATTGATTCCTCCGCCTCACTCAGAATGTGTGAAAATGGATCGGCGGACTATTAGGGCCCAGGATTTTCCCACCATTGTTTGTGCCTTCTCTGACAGGAAGAGCAGCCTCGGTACTCACTTTGCGGCAAACTTGACCATCTGCTTGCTGGCACGATCTCCCACTGCGACCAGAGCCTGCACGTTGAACTGCTGTTGACGCAGGACCAAGAAGCACTGCTTCCCTGAAAACATAACAACAACAATAGATAGTGCTGGGCTGTTAAGATCTCCTTTGTGCAAGCTTAGCAGGCTTGTCACATTAAAAACTCGGGCACTCTCTGAAGCAGTGTGCGTTGGTTCAGTCAGAGGTCTGTGCATGACTCAGGTGTAAGGATCTTCCTCGTCATCTACAGGTAAAGTGTCAAACATCTGTGAACGCAGCCTCCTCTTTGAAGAGCACTGTGTGGAGAAAGGGTGACTGCTACCCTCCTAACAAACACACACACACCTAGGAAGAGTGCAAACAAGTTAGCCAACATAAACCCAGGGCAATAGATCTTTGGACCACCCAGCTACTTTGATGTGTGTTGCCTGTGAGAGGTGGGGGTGGGTGGTGGGGATAACAGCGATGCCGAGATCCCACCAACAGATGCACCTCATCCCACAGCAAATCAGGATGTTATTCTGCTCACACGGACATCCTTACAGCGGCCAGAGAGAAAGAAGACATGAGTGGAGGGGAAGCAACTCTTGACTCTGGAAGTTATCCTGACAGGAAATGGCTAAAAAAATAAATCATCCAGACCCGAGTTGATTTGTAATCAAAATGCAGCGAAGAGACTTGATGTTTCACAAAGAGATGTAATAACCTGGCAAAGCTGAGTAGGCTCATTGTATTCAAATAGAGAAACTTCATGGCTGCCAGTAGCTGGAGCCCAACAAATGGAGGTTATCTGAGCCTCCAGTTGGCAGCGACATGCTCGTCTGACAATGATATCAAAAACACCCTCAGGTTGCCGAACTCTGCTAACATTGAAGGAGTTGAAAAAAAAAAAAAGCGCTCGGTGCGTGTCTGCACAATCCCACGGAGGAATTTATTGTAGAAAATGGGAGAAAGCCAGTTTATACGAGGGAAGATTTTGATGTGTATTTTCAGCACAAAAGTTTCCTGTTGTTTTTGTTTGTCTCTGAACTTCAGAGCTGATCAGCCTGCAGAGTGATGTCAGTCACCTGGGGTCAATCTAAAAGCGAGTCAAAGGCAGCCGGCACAGCTTTGGTTTGAAGAGAAGGGAGCGGCGTGGAGAGCCGGCCCAAGGGCAGAAGTTTTAGACATTTCACTAAAGATCACCGAGGATTAGCGCAGAGGTCACCTAATCTCGGCTGTTTGTGTCTTTGGCACAAAAGCAAGTCGCTCTAAGCTGAAAAAAAGGCGAACAAAGATGTCGGGGGTGACCTCACCTTTGGCTCTGCTGGTGTGGACTCGGGCACGCAGCCAGATCAGCTGGTCAGCTTTCTCAGGATTCAGGTCTTGGACTCGCACCAAGGCCCTGTCTGGCTCACACACACACACACACACACACACACACACACACACACACACACACACACACACACACACACACACACACACACACACACACACACACACACACACACACACACACACACACACACACAAAAAAAAAAAATGTATTACTTCAAAGGCCTTTAATGCCTCTTTCCCCACCTCTCCTACCCCCCCCCCCCCCCCGCCAACACTCCCAAGGGCAGAACAAAATGTGAATGAGCATGCATGTGCGTGTGCAGACGTACACACAATAAAATGCTCAAATTACAGACGTGCCTAATAAATAAGACACACTAGGAGGCCTGCTGAAAAGCTGTCCAACTCGCCCATTCTCTGTGGGCTATATGACAAATTGACTCTAGTTTCACCTGTGTCACTCAGAGGCATGTTTTCTCCTCATTATCGGCGTGCACAAGGAGCAGACACCGAGGCTACACCGGAGAAAACACAGCCGCCCTTTTGGCTGAGAACTCTGCATCAACCCACATGAAAGCCCTCACCCTCCAACCCCCACACCCCATCCCAATGGCTGAGCTTGGCATGCAGGTGAGGGAGGCCCCACTTTGTTTGCTGCCACTGGAGCTGAAAGAGCATCCAGACAGATGGACGACCTCGGCGGGTCCGCCTGCCGTCTCGCCCATTCGGGAGTTATCACACGCTATTAGTTGCTGCAATTATCGCTGCTGCAATCATGATGAGAGAAGAGACCGAGAGCACGCCCCGCGATGCTTATCATTTGCACTCGTGTTGCCTGTAACTTTCTGACAGCCAGACTAAGGTAATCTGAGAAGTTCAGGATCAGGATGTCATCTTGTATCAAAACATATAATTTGAGAGTTGCTGGATGTTCTCCATTTCAGGATGCCAATTTTTTTCTTTCCTCATGCTAATTTCCTCACCGCGAGAGTAGATGTTCAGGTGAAATGTGCCATTTAACCCTTTATGCCAAAATATCCATGCTCAGCCTGGGTCCCCGACTCTGCGCTGATACATCTGTATATCAATGAGTTGTCTATCTTTAACACTAGATGAAGGAGGGAGTGCGGGTCAGTCACCCATCCCTGACCTGCTCTTAAAATTAACTACTGTCCTCAGTAAAAGAGAGCCCAATACATAAAAATATGACATTATTTTCTGAGGGAAACCTTCACTTCTGTTAACTGACTGACAAGAAACAGAATAACACTGCACACAGATAAGAAAGAAAAAAGAGAAAAGACCTCAACGCTGGTACCGGGAAATACTCTTAAAACAAGCTGTTTGTTCAAACCAAAGGAAGTCTTCACTGCGCGCACTGTACAATCTTCTTCTGCAAATTTTCACACTTTGTGACAATGCATGGATACATTTTTGTGAAGTGCAAATCTTTGTTTCACCGTGCAGACGCATGTTTGGGAAGGAAAGCGGCAGCAGAGAGTGATCGGTGCAATGTGATGAACTGAGACAGAGGCAGGCCAAAATGGTACTTTTTACGCCCAGATTGAACTATATTCAACTGCTCTTAATGCACCAAAAGTCACCACATGTGACAGAAATGGCTCTATATCGTCATTACACTTAGAGTAACATCAGAGCAAAGCAATGGTTTTATCCCCCTGTAATTTGCTTCATTACAAAGTTTTAATCTTCATTATCTCACTGTTGTTTTTCTGTGTTTTCAGCAGACAGTGCTCGGTTGACTGATTAGTAACAAAGCAGCTTTCACACTAACCCAGTTTTTGTTGGGACTGGACCATAGCAGACACACCATACCGGTCCTTGGCAAAGTCCTGAAAAAACAAAAGCATGACATTTTAGCAGTGGAGATCAGTCCTTTCATCAAACAGCTAAATAAAACACCACACTGCTTTTAGGGCATGCACATCCACGCTATTGTTCTCAAAGGCAACTCTACCATTTAGATTTCAGCGCCAGTCTGTCTGCTACACTCTGAGATAACAGACAGACAGAACAGATAATGACGCTTATCATGGTTTTAGGGAAGAAACTGTTGAACAGAGAGCATGAAACACAGAGTTGAGTTCAGCGTGCAGGTATCTGCATACAAACTGCTGCAAAGGTGTGAAAGCGGAGGTAGAATCAAAGTCAGGCAGAGAGGAAGAGGGCTGGAGGATGAGCGCTGTGATCTGCAGGGGATACTTACATCTTCTTCTGTGCTTTGTTGTTCGGAGGCCTGAAACACAAAGAGGCGACGGGGGTTTTAAAGGGCACCGCAAATAGCCGGGAAATAACAACAAGAGGACGATTTATTAAATTCAAATGTTTTTAAAAAAATGTTCAAAACCAAACAAGTTCAACAACTTAAAATGTTTTGCTACAGCGGTCGTGTAAATTGTGTTTTCATCTTACGCTATCAGGGATTTGAATAAAATTAATAAATCATAGCTCAGTCCTGGAGCCAAGCCTCGGATCCCTGGAATGCACAGCTCCTCTACACATTGCTCTAACACATCATGGACAATGAATAATGGCAGCAGGAGATATTGCTTTGTAATAGAAACAGCGTAAGTGGACAGATTCTTTATCTCTGCACTGACTTCTAGGCAAATGACTCCCACAGCGCGATGAGATCAAGCCTTGGCAAAGTCACAGCTCCATTTTCTATGCAAATTGATATTGGTGTGTGGAAATGGCTGGTGGCGGTGGAGTGAATTGGAATCGCCCATCCTCGATATGATAATCCAGTCACATGATGGATGATATTGCAGCTCGTGATCAACTGAATATGAACCTGCTTTAGCCACGAAGCGACCAACCCACACCGGAGCCACCAGGTGAAGCGTCAGCACAAAAACCACAAACGGCAAATAACACTGCTAACACTCACTCAGTAAACATTCAACTCTTTTCAGGTCTTCCCCTTGGCAATGCTTGCTAAGCCACACTCGTGTAGGCAGCAATAACCGGCGTATTAAACTGCATCACACCTGTTTCCTTCATGAAAAATGCTGACTGGGTGGATTCAGTTGGAAAAAACTTTCACCTATAAAAGTCATTTAAGCCATGACCGAGCGGCAACCTCCAGAGCTGAAGAATGAAGCCATGGCTGAAGCGCCAAAAACTGCAGTTCCTCGAATGGCCACCTGAGGCTGGCTCCAAAAGTGGGTCAATCCCCATACACCCCCATATTAAAATTCCCAACTTTGCAGCAGAAACTGCATGAATTTTTATATAACACTCGTTTAAATTATATTAAGGTTTATAGTTAAGCATAATTAAGGGTGCAGTCTCTTTGAACGCAGCCAGCTGCTAGGTTTCAGCAACCAGGCTTCATTTGGCCTGCCTGAGCTCCACCCACGCTCCGCCTCTTTGCCTGTTTTTAGATTAGCTCGCGGTTTGATGGAGTCAGGCACTCACAGTCAGGGCTTCAGCAAAGTAAAGTTAGATTTTATTTTAACATGGTAAATAAAGTTCAGGAGACTGGCTCAGAAAACTGACTGACATTACATCTTATTAACAACAAACTCTCAGCAACTGGAGTAAAACTGGAGTTGCTTTGTGAGGGGAGAAAAGACAAAGTCATGCATTTCTGCTTCTGAGGTCTGGTTGGATCGTGGCTTAGGAGAGTGCGATGCTAATGGCCAGCCCCAGTTCAAATAATCCAAACTGTCCCTTTTACGGCATTATAAATCAGGTAAAATTGACCTGATAGAGGTCAGCTTTCCAAAATATTGCTAGTAAAGAGAGTACAAGTGTTCAGCACACCTGTCCACAAGAAATTCTGACGTGTTATGGCGAGTGTGACCTTTACTGCGCAAAGTGTTCTAATGCCCCTCTTAACATGCAGCTCATGCGACTGCATAGCACGTCGTGCACTCAGTGTAGAAGAAAATAGCACTTTGTTTGGGTGGACATAAACAAAGCCAAAATGACAGGAATACTTAAACAATGGAGACTCTTGCCCCCCCTGCGGCTAAGCAACCCTCCTGGACCTACAATGCCCCGCAGAAGTGCACGTCACAGCCTTAATAACAGCTGTAAGAGGGGGGCGACGGATGTGAAACAACAAACCAGAAAAAAAAAACAAACAAAAAAAAAAACATCACTGACCAGCTTGGCCTGCTTCTCAGCCTTCTTTGCAGCTTTCTCCGCTTCCTTCTGCTGTTTCTTCAGGCCTTTCTTTGACTGAGCCTGCTGCTCCGCCTCCGTCGCCCTGAAACAGGAAGAGGCACACAACATAAACATTTCAGTCAACTTCCACCTTCTATTCCTCCTGCATCCCATGAGGAAGTTGTTGACCGCCTGGGAAAATTAATTCTGCGCCTTCACCATCTCCATCTTTTAAGTCTGCACTACCTTTAATCCCATTGTTGTTTCAAACAAAACAGCAGTCGCCTGTGTGAATGGAGTGATGGGAGTTTGGAGAGTGGCAGACAGCAGAGATGTCAGAAAGTAAGATTAGCGAGATAAACACAATGGCTTTAAGAAGACAGAAGTCCCAGCGGCACTTTATAATCCATTATGGAATTTGTGAAGAATACAGATTATCTGATGATGATAACATTTGGTTTTATCTGAAAGTAAATGTGTCTTTATTTGCTAAATGCTACAGACACACTAGCACAACACAATGATGGTGCTGATAAGTGTGTGGCATTTGCCTATAAAGTAAAGTTTGCTTTGGAGCAGCAACAGGACAGTAGACCAAATACAAGACTACACTCTTATCTAGATGTAACACCAATTAGGCCACAGTACAATGCAGAGGCTAGCAGAAATGAACAGGAATGTAACTAAGTTAAAACCACTAGAAATCTTAGATCAAAGTCACAAACAGGCAGCAGTGAAACTGACCAAAGAGAACAATCTTATATTTTGTATTTGACTAACATTTAAGAACTCTGCTTTAATAATGAGTTAATCTAAAACAATACTGCTTCTGAAACTGAAAATAAAATAAAATGGCAAGTGATTTATGACAGCCAACATCAGCGCAACACCACAGTGTCTGTGTCTAACTGACAAATATGCAATGTTTTAGGTCAAAGACTAAAGGGCTGAAAAACATTAGACTGCAATAAAGCAGGGGGTCACAGACTTATTCTAACAAGCCTGAACTGTGGACTACCAATTCAGACTTTCAGTCACTGTCATAAAAGTGTGACTAAGAATGCAAGTGAACGAGCAAGTGCTGTTGGTTGTCCCATTGACCAGGTGTCTAGACCTGAAGGAAGCCCATGGGCAACATGGGAGCTGCTCCTATTCAGTCACAGGAAATAACAAGGACCAAAGACCAACTTTAAATAGCAACGAAGCCTAAACAAGAGACAAAAAAAATCACACCAGATAATATCCTTGTCTTCAGATCAGGTTTTATACTTCCGCTGCTGCCAAATTTAAAGCTCACACTGTTCAAACAACCTGCACACAAATCGTGAAAAGCAGATTATTTTGGTAATGGTTCGGCTCCCTTATAGAGCATCACCTCTGCATCTATGGAAAAACCCAAACATACATACAACGTGAGCAGCCTAATGAAACCTAATGTTATACTGTAGTCTGCTATGATCCTGAAGAGCGTGAGGCAGATTAATAAAGATCTACTCGAGCTGCTTTGTTGTTGCATCAACCGGCTGAATTTGTTAAACTGGATCAGCAATCTTTTTTGCCCTCAGGCATGTGAGATCAGTGTGACTGTCTGGAGCAGCTGTCCTCGCAACCCGACAATCTGCTGCCAGATCAGCACAAACAAACTATGTGGTTGTTCATTCATTACGCTGCAACTTTAATTAATCACAAACAAATGATTATATTTGCACAGTTGAACATAACACAGCTCATCAGTGATCTCCCTTTGGTGAATAACAGATGCCATAATGAAACAAGCGGAACAGGTGTATTCACAACAAAGACAATAAATAGATAGAAGAGCTGCACGTACAAATGCTATCAATCCCTATATGAGGCTTAGCCGTCCAAAGTACACCAGGACAATTGAAAGCTCTTTATACTGAAACTCAATCTGATGCAGCAAACTTATATTTGTGCAACAAAAAAAAGTTACAGACAGCATTTGATTCAATTCACTGTCAATTGTTGAAGCTACTATTTGAGGTGTTGTTGCATTAGTTGGCATTATACTGGAAAGTGTTTCCAAATAATTTCACTCCTCCCAGTTTGTGGTGAACAAAATATTAGAAACAACTTTAACTACAATGCAGTTCAGTATCATAAATCTCAGGTATAACTACAGAAGTAATCTGAACCAAAACCACTCATAGAACTTGAAATGGCAAATTCCTGCAGGGCCAGTGCATTGCATTGGATTACATCACGCAGGAGTATTTTTGGGCTATTCAGTGTGCTCTCTAAGTTAAAGCACCTTATTTGACCAAACATTCCTTCTTGACCACAACTCATGGACACTGTGGCCCAAAGGCGTAAATGACAGGAGCACAGCAGAGGATGAACACGACATGACAGCTTGGAATTTGCAAACTCGCTTTAAAAAAACTCCTGAAAGCCAAATATTGAGTTGTATGCGGTAAAGCAGTAAATGTGTGCAGGGACAGGACTCAAGACGTTATGAATCAAAAGCAGTCCAATTTCAATTCTGCATCGATGCAAGTTCACTTCGCCACATTTGGCATTACTTTATTCACATTCCTGCCGTGACTTCAGAGAGATCATCGTAAAAGAGCGATTCTTTAACGTCATTTGTTGTTCAAGGAGCACAAATCCGCACTGCAGAAGAGTTAGTCAGGACATGGGCTGATATTCTGCCTTATATTGCTGCTATTTAAACATTTTATTCGCATGGGTAAAACTTCATGATGTCTTTACTTAAACTGTCAGATGATGCAATCTGCTGCATGTCTAGGTAATGCTAGCTATCCGCTATCCGCACTCTGCTAGCACATGCTAGTTAAAGCGTTAACTTCTGTGCTGGCGCTGCGGGGAGACGTGAGTTATGACATGCACGACTTTCACACCGTTCTTACCCCTGAACTTCCTCTTTAGTCATGTCGAACTATATTCTTGGAGAATGAAGACAAAATGTTTCACGGCTGTCTGACAGAGAGAAGCACCACATCAGCTGTTCACTGCATGAACGTGGACAGGAAGGACCTGTTTTGACGGAGCACAAAATACCGGATGCTTTTGGTTCCGGCTGGAAACGAATAGATGAAATGTAGTTCCGACTGACTTCTTTTGTTCTACTCACGGAGGAGACAAACTTATGTAAACAACTAACTAGGGGGAAAAAATGCAACTTAGCGTTTAGCTGATCAAAATTACACATACTGCTGCGACTTTGGATCATGTTGTGCTGACAAGCAATCAAGTTTGACATAAATGCAGGACATAAGTAGGATACTTTGATAAGGAAGTTTCTAAACAACATGAAAAAATGCACAGAGTTTCTAGAAAGGATTATTCATATGAGTCCATATTCTATGTTAACTGAATGATAGCATATAAGTTGAATAAATGATATTAATAGATAATAAATGATACAAGCTGACATGAAACATATGGCAATGTATAGAGTGGTTAGGATATAAAGTACAGTATTGTGTGTATTTTTGTTTCCTTAACAACAAAATACATACATAGAAAATACTAGGAATTTTAAACCCTCAAGCCTACTTTAAAACATTAGGGTTATTTGTACACAGCCATTCAAAATTCAATGCTCTACAACCGACACTATCACTTGGTGTATCCAAGATACATATATGAACATTGCACACCTACAACAACATGTACACAAACATGGTAACACAACTGGTACAACAACATGACCACCATGTGTGGCCTTTTTTACGCATTCATAGGAACACTAAAAGTGACACTCCATGAAATTACTTTCACGCCTTTGGTCGAATGCACTGAGTGCATCCAGGTATCCAGTGACCTTTGCAGGAATGGCCATGCACAGTGAGTGATGTTGGTTTGAATACAGTGGGGGGTCATCAAAGCTTTTCTCAGGCTGTTGACCACAGGAGCTCCTGGTGCAGGAAACAGCCTTCCTGCTGCTCACTTTCCAACCCAAACAATGCAACCATTAGTGGAACAGGTCACTGCCCCAAAGGAACCTGTGCTATTTGTGATCCTTTCATTCTTAGTTTGCAATCATCCTTAAAAATAAGCTCTGCACTCTCTGTTATTTACACTGTCACTCATGAGTTTAGTACATCTCAACAGAAAAAGTCAAATTAGGCCTCTTACAGACTGGACAATGGTCTCAAGTTGCAGTTTGAAACTTGGATGCATACTGGTAAAGAATCACCAGTAAAACTATTTCCTGTCCATTTCAACAGCTTTGGCCTTTAACCCACAAAGCAAACAAGACACTCACCACTGCAACGTACATACATGAGTTTGTTTGAACTGATATATTAGATGTCAGAGAGGTTGAATTTTTGCCACACTGCACAGGAAGATGATGTTGATGTTTTGCAAGAGACAATGGCCACAGTATCTTGAGATTAATACCATATTAGGAAAGCCTAGTCTATGTAAAATAAACACTTCTTGAGATGTTGATATTACAGAAGTGGTGGTATGTATATATATTGTTGAACAGTGTGAATATTTTCTCATAACATAGAGGGAACAAAAGCTTTAATTATTAATGAAAGGGCACCTTCTTGCACCCAAGGGTTTTTTCCCAAGGGGGTCATGAGTACTTTTTGTGCACTCAAGTGGACAATTTGGCTAAAAGCATTGCCCATTAATGTTTTGTTACAGTGATGAAATATTCATAAAATGGTATAAAATACATCCACGAGAGCCAAATAATTCATGAAACAAATGACATGAAATCTGAGGAAATCTCAGGAACTGTCATGTGGCATTAAAGCATATTCATCTTGTTGTCCCCTTTTCATGATTTTTCTAATCATTAGTTTGTCCTTCAGTGTGTTCAAGTCATGTTTAGGATGGATTCAGTGTAGCTTTTAAACCCTTTTGCCAAACCGAAGCTCCCAACTAACTGTCAAATATGCACATCAAGTACAGTTCTGTATATATGGTGGTTGATATAATCCCAAAGCATCTTGTCCAACAGCAGCCTTTCCTGATCACAGTGAAGTGTTAATCGCAGATCTGTCTCTGCACAGGCTGAGGCAGTGAAGCTGTTATGTTAATTCTGAATCATCTGGGGAACATTTCCAACTGAAAAAAGCACCTTTTGTTTTATCCTGTTCCACTGTGAAAGACCGGAGCCCCGAAATATCCATTAACCTTGCGCCTTGATGAGGGCACTTCACACCTTTTTTTCCATGCAAAGAGATGGAAATGTTGCTCTGGCGGAGTCTTGAATGGATGCCAGCGCAGCGGCCATCTGACTACTTCATTCTTCTTGACATCTATTGTCATCAGCTTCCTTTGGTCTCCAAATTGAACGTCACTCTGACACCAGTCTACCTAGATAAAGTCTCTTGTATGTATTGCAGACAGAAGTGCCCACAGAAAGATTGATGTGAGTGTATTTGAAAGCTGTCATTTTTATGTCTCGTCATTATATAATTCCAGCAGATTTATGGCCAATGATATATCACGAGTGCTCAACAAAGACTGCGTCAGCCCTATTTGCATCTTCAGAATATATAAGCTGTGTTTTGAATACTATTATTTTTTTGTTCTGTGAAGTGGGAAATAGCTGAGTTGACCCACTGACCGACTCTGTGAAGTGAATGAGGATAACACTTGTTTACAAGCCAAACACAATGGAGGCAGTATATCTTGCAAAACTGCAAAGAAAGAAGAGAAGTCAAAGACGAGCTTAACACGCTATTTTCTTTGTTCAGGAGCCATATGGGTGCTAATTATAACCAAAGATTTTAGCATTTGTGTCATGGCTGCTTAAGATGTAAAAGCGCACAGATGTTCTTGCAATTACAGGGTCAGCCTGCTCAGTCCTCCTTCTGTTTTTCAGCCATGTCAGGTGGAGACATTTGTGTTCAGGGAGTCCACCCTCCACCCCCCTCCCTCCTACACACACCTCATCCCCCATCCCCTGAGGGGCGAGGGAGCTGGTGTTTGGTGAAAATGCACACCACACAGTCATTAAGAGAAGATTTGAATTTTTTATTTTTACATGGAAAAAAAACAAGGTTTAAATGTAAAAAAGCAGCATGCAGTTTCTTTGTCTTTTACAAAACTTCCAGTGTGAATGACGACAATAAATAACAGCTTTCACATAATCACACAACATAAGTGCGAACACACAAATGCTACAAACTATGTACAAGTTTCCAAGAGCAGCTACCATCCCTGAAAATAGAAAAGGGCATTGTATGCCTGAGCTTTGATACAGCAACACAAATTGTAAAGCTGAAAACAGGGAAAATGGATCTTGATTGTAAAGCTGAATGAATGGAAATGAGGCTCTGCCTGAGGACACAATCTGCTTTGAGGAACATAACACTTGCATAAAAAAATGCAATAAAAAACCCTTACAAGACACACAATGCAGTAAACAAGGCAAACAAATCCAAATGTATAAAAACTCTTTTTTTACATCTGTACAAAATGTAGTAAGTTCTTTGAAATTAAAGCTTAGTTTTCTTCTCTCCTGAGAGCATCAAGTCACAGCTTCTGAGGACGACAGTTCGTTAACTTGACAAAACACTTGAGGACTCGGACTCGGTCGACACAGATGAAATTTGCCCTCGCTTTTTTGTCATGAGAGTCACTTTCTGACTTGATCTGCTGCTGACTGTCAGTGCACTCCTGGCTGATTTCTTAAACGTAACTCCCAGGAAGGCGTAGAGGATGGGGTTCAGGCAGCAGTGAAAATAAGCCAGCGCCTCAGTTATAGAAATCCACTTCTCCACAGCTTGCTGCAGGTCACAAGAGGAGGAGACCACGTTCAACATTATGAGGGTGTCCAGAAAGATGCCGATGCAGTAGGGCAGCCAGCAGGAGAAAAAGCAGAGGATGAGGATGACCGTGGTCTTCAGGGCTTTCTTCTTCAGCACCTGGCCCTTGGTGCCTTGTGACAGCTTGGCGATGATGATGCAATAGCAGATGAGGATGACCAAACCGGGCAGGATGAAGCCCACCAGGATGTGCTGGAAGCGGAAAATGACTGTCCATGTGAGACTGCTCTCCGCCGGGTAGATGCGCTGGCAGATGATCCTGGAGTCGGCACTCTTCACGCTTTCGTCTGTGAAGAGGAAGTTTGAAGACCCCGAGCTTTGCACCCTGGCGAACACCAGATCCGGTACAGTCAGCACAGACGCAGGCAGCCACACACCCAAATAGATCACTCTGCTCGCAAGCAGCTTCCTCGTGGCTTGGCTGTTGGTGGCCCGCACAACTGCCAAGTATCTGTCTAGACTGATGAAGGCCAGGATCAACACGCTGCTGTACAGGTTGACTGTATAGATCATGTGCACAGACACGCAGAGGAAACTTCCAAAGTGCCAGCTGCTCGCTGCATCCACAGCCCAGAAGGGCAGCGTGAGGACGAACAGGAGGTCAGCCACAGAGAGGTGGAGCCGGTACTTGTCCGTCATCGTTTTGACCTTTTTCTGGCAGCCCATGACGACAATAACTAATCCATTGCCGATGATTCCCAGAATAATTATTATTCCATAAATTGTCGGGAGGAAGATCTTGTTGAAGTCGTTGCTGAGTGCGCTGCCACATGGCTCCTGGAAATCCAAGTCAAAGTCTCCGGACTCCTCTGAGCTGTTGTCAGTACTGTTGTCAAAGATGTCAAATGATACATCAAACTGGAAGAAAAGAATTGAAAAGTTAGAAAACAGTTGAGATCCAGGTAGTTGTTTACATGACTTAACAATTTCCTTCAAAGAAAAAAAGTTTTAATTTCCAACAATTGGTTTCTAAAGTTGTCTAAAGTTTGTCTAAAAGTTTCAATCACATCACATTTCTTTAAGTTTCTCATGTTTTCATTGAATTCCTTCATTTCAAAACAGGCAGTAAGTTCGAGTAGAGTGAATTTTAGCAAAGGGTGGAAAATGATAAAACAGATCTGCATGAATTGCCATCAAACAGCCTCAAGTGAAAACACACCTGACTGTCACACTTTAATGAAGAAAAGCACTATTAAACAAACTCACCTCCTCCATGTTTATCAGGCGTTGGTGTAACTTCAGGACCAGTGTGTGTGTGTGTGTGTGTGTGTGTGTCTGTGTGTAAGGTTGAGCGTTCACTGTTTGCCCGTCTGAGAGCGGCCACATCAATAAATAGCACCGGTGCCCCTGACCCCTCCCCCGGGGGAGGAGCAGCAGCAGGATGCGCTCGTCTCCAAAAACAGGTCGACTATAAAGTCAGCAGTTGAGCCTGCGGTGGAGGGCGTCAGTTTGTGAAACTTTTGCCAAAAACCGAGCGTTGCCTCAAAAAGAAAAAAAAAAAGTTGAACCATGTTTGTGGGCAAAAGGTGGAGCAGGCCTGTCTGCAGGTTGACAGTTTATCATTATGATCTTCAGATGTACGTCGCTTTGGATTAAGGCGTCTGCCAAATGACAAATTTGAATTGTACTTATCTGGCCACTGTGACAATTTGCATATTGAATGACGTCAGACTTTGTAATGAGACTGACTCCGAGTGTTTTTTTTTCTCTCCTCTTTATCACATCAGACTTCCTTTATGTTGTGTTTGTGCATTCGTGCAATAGGAAGAAAAGACCTTTACAAACAAGAACTACACTAATCCTCTGATTCATGTTGGGAAGAATAGATAGATCTACACACACAACATTGCAACGAGAGGAGCGTTATTGTGGGAGTGTTGCTGAGTCAAAAACGCCATCTCAGATCACAGATACACTTTAACATCGTGAATTAATTCTACAAACTTATCAATGAAGATAACCCCCCAAAAGTTTTATTGGAGTGTAATAAGAGATAGAACCAACATCATTGTGATTAATCACTATTAACCTATTGTCAGTACAATGAAGACCTAAGCAGCACATAGAAATGCTGTCAAGTTCAATAAGGTCACTAGTAATTGATGGTATAAAAAGTGCAGACAGATGTCCATGAAAGTTATTTGAAAATTAGAGCAATTTTAGAATTACACATGCTCAGCTCAGCAGCCTCACATTTTGCTGCTCCCTCCCCCTCCCCCTGGGGGAGAACTGACATTTAGATAGGCTGTTCAGGGTCTTCTCCCAGCCTCATATTTCTCTCTACAAATCACTTAATAACTGTGTCTGATGACAGTTTTGATCTGGAGGTCTGAATCTGTCCTCACCTTCATACACACCCCGTCAACTCTCAAGTGCTGTTATGTCTAACGCTGCTAAATGACCCCCAGCCGATCTGAAGGGACGCACACACACACCCTATAATGTGGGATTCCTATCAAACGGCTCTCGAGCCTGAGTGTGTAGGACGTGCATTCTCTCACAGCTTTAGCAACCCTCTCTGATTTCAGTTAGGGAAGACAGGGCCGGGCCACACGAAACTCCCCGCCCTCCTCTCAGACGAGCCGTCGGTTGTCTGAAACTGAATATCCTCCATGTGGTATACGAATGCTATTTCATGTCTTTGATATATGAGAGCAGTGATCGATGCAATGAGTCAATCTGCATCATTGAGTCCACTGATCTCTCCCCTTGTGTTAAAGAGGAATTTTCGTGCCTAGTCCACACGCACATAGGTGTTTTCATAGTGTAGCTTTTTCGATTTGGCCTTTCATCCTCACACGAATGGAGCTTTTAGAAAACTCCTTGCAGGGTGAAGAAATTCAGAAACTGTCTGCAGTGTCGTCGTGTAGACATGGAAAACAGGGAGGTTTTGGCTTGGGACCACAGAGCGTCTGCTGTTGTCTGCTCTGCTTACTTGGGGCAATTTTGTGCAATATTTGCACATAGCCAAAATAGTGCTGGTGCTAACTATGCTAACAGGACTTTTTCCATATTTGCACATAAATGTACAGTAGAGCAGTTACGCTTCCACCTTTCTGTTACATGATCCAACACTCCCACCACACAGACCCTGTTTGGGACGAGACTTGGTCATGAATTTATGAATCGTATAATGGTGAAGGTGGGTCATGTCTTCGCCATTGTAGGAGAGTGATAGGACCTTTAGCTGCAGGTAGCCTACCTGTAATATCTTTTTTCAAGCCTCTGATTGGTCAACATGGCTTTAGGGTTCGGGTTATATCACCACCTGTTGTTTTGGCATTCTCTTGACAGCACTTTAATTGCATTTTTTCATTTTCACGTGGACAGAGATTATTATTTAAACAGTGCTTGTGTGGATGGAATTGTTTGTTTGTTTGTTTGTTTCTGAGAAGAAGGAAAAAACCCTGTTTTAAAAGAGCCACTTGACAGCATAACATTTTAAAAGCACCAGGCCATCACCACATTTTCCCAGAGCAAAAACAAGCTTTTTCTCCTTCTCTAAATTGCAGTTATAAGTACCGTATATATCTGTTTTGCGTTAACAGTTATGATTTGAGAGACAGATGTGGCCATATTCTGTGCAAACCAACCTGAAAAAAATTCTCAACCGGCTGTCTGTGGTTAGGTTAGGTATATTTCATAACCTCATAGTAAGAAAATCCCCCAAAAGTTTCAAAACATCAACATTGTGCTGTAATGAAACTTCATACAGTAGCATGCGTATCAAAATGAGGAAGTCGAGAAAAAGATCACAGTCATGATTGAATCATTAAAAAACTCCTACAACAATTAAAAAATGGAATGAAACAACTTCCTTTTGCATACGTGAGTTTCTGATCTGCACTAAAAATGACTGACTAGCTTTATGTTCACTCAGATTAAAATCTCCAATGCATAATAGTTTCAAATGATTTCACTGTTTTTGAGACCGAGCTGAACATTTGGAGAAAAAAGAAACTCTTTTGCTCCTCTCCATCATATCGACAAAAATGATTCACTGCGACTAAAATCCCCCGGTGTGAAGGAAACGTTATTTTTCATTTTCAGTTTCCTTTAGAATAAGAATAGTTAGCATGTGAAGCATCTGCAGAGAATGAGGGACACACGCACACAGTTTGGTTCTCAGATAATCTGCTGAAAATGCAGCTCGTCAATTAAACGACTGCAACCCAAACACACGAATGAGAGGTCACTGGCTTTAAATGAAAGTCATAAGCATGTGTTGGGGCTTAATCCTGCAGTTGGGCTCCTGAGGAGAGGAACAGGGGGAATCTGCAGCTCAGAGAAAGGCCACTGTATTGGTATGACGCTCTTATCAACGTCACTCACACCCAGACAGTTGCTCTTTTATCTGTCTGCAAGCAGAAGTCCTGGATTCCATCTGCGTGCTGGATTACATACAGCATTTCATTTTTCACATTCCCCAAATCACGATGGCTTCAGAGGGGAGTTCCACAAACGCTCTTTCTGAAGGTTTTTTTTTTTTAATGCTTTCGGTTTTAGTATTTCCTCTGAAGCGTTCGTACACAAATTTTGTTGAAATTTCCCAGGAGTGATTCTGAACTTTTGTGTTTTAAATTGTGACGCCTTTGAAATGATCCAGCTGCGTGCCATTGGATCGCACATACATCTGTGTGCAGAATGTTTCACTTATTTACAGCAGAATTCAACTCAACAAGTGCGACATAAACACCACAAACACCGCAGCATTTATGTATTTCAGAACTTACTAAGTTATTTATAGACGGCCCTATGAGTGCATGAAGCAAATCCATCCCTGTGAATGTTTGAAGATTTTAGGAAAGTGGTGAAATGATGGAGAACAAATGGTGCATTCAGGTGGAATTTCAACATACAGACAACATGATATCAATATGATGTATTGATCGGTGACGCACAAGTTAGGAATGTTTTCTCCGTTTTGCGGCATCATTTTTTGTATAGATTGTTTTATATATATATTTTTGCAGTACTTGTTCAGTCTTTGTTGCCTTTTGTCCTCATCATTTCCTATGCAAGTACATTGAGTGCAATCTTTAAACCAGTCAAATTCCTTCTATGCGCACACATTCTTAGCCCATAAAGCTCTGATTCTGATTCAGGTGTGCCATTTGATTCTTGATTCATTTCAAATTCCGTCATTCGGAAACTACTTCCAAAAGTTCAGTGCCTTGTCTTGTACCTTTTCAGGTTTAATCAGCGCCCTGCAATCAATCTGCTTGTGCAATGCACCTTTCACCGTCTGCGGAGTCTGCATGTACATGGAGCTAATCGTTTTGTAGGATTTCAACAAAAGAGATTTCACTCCTCATAATAAATAAGCCCTTTTTTTGGGGCTTCGGCAGGATCTCTGCAGCCTCCACTGTCAGCGTGAGGATTCAGATTGCTATCGGCCCAGAATACAAAAGATCTGTGAGCTACTTAGAATACAAATCACAAGAAGTGTGAACGGCAGCGAAGGGGGCTCTTCAGTGAAGAATGGCTATTGAAATGAGGCAGAAGAATGCCAGTGAGATAAAGAGAAGAATGAGCAGCGCTGTTCAGTCAACACCAGCCCTCCAGTTCCAACTCATCCTCAGCCCCCTCAGCAAGTCGGCACGGGGTAATTTTTCATAATGATACCTGTGTTCAAATATCACCTTCACTTTTTTTTTCTTTTTAAATCACCACATTGAAAATAACATCCAGCCTTTGTTGCTGAAGCTGACTTTGGGTGTCGCCCCTAACTGCAGCAAAGGTTTTTGGTTAACTCAAATACTTTAATCTCTTGTCTGAGCTCTGAAAAGTGGTTTGTGCATTTCAGCTCAATACATGCATGAAAGAACTGTGCATGCTTGCCAATGCATGTAGACTCACATATTTGTGGGAGAGAGGAGGTTTTGTGTTGTTGCGATATTTGTAGCGCTCCTTTTCACTGGCAGTTTGATCTAGTGCATCAAACACATCCTTCATTTATTAATGCACTGCCCCGCCTCATATCGCAACCCACACACTCTTATTCAGAGTCATATAAAGAATCTGTAGTAAGTACTGGATTTATTTTGTGGCACATGCAGCATTGCGCATTTTTGCATCTTAGCCACGTCTCTGTGACGTTGGAAGAGGGTGCTGAAGTGTAGAGTCTGTTGTTTTAAAATGACCTGAATGTCCCTGCATGTTTGTGCACAGAGCTATGTTCATTATTCACAATGGAATGCATAACTTCTTTATCAGTCAAGGCTCCATCAGGGTGCTTGTGTTTTTCCATCACTCCACGGTTGGTGTGTGAAGTCTGCTCAGGAGGAGAAGGTCGTTGGTGGCGGCGGGGGTGGGGGGGTGGTCGTCAGCCAAGATGAGAGCTTCATCCTTCATTAGCTCCGATCCTTTGTTTGGGTTTCGTCTTCTGTCAGGGTGAGATGCACCAAGCCTCGGCGAGTGAAACATGACACCACAGAGCGACGCTCTCGTAAACAACTTATCACGAGACTTTCATCGTGAATGCAGATGCTGCGAGGAATCTCACAAAGAGCCTTAGCTTGATCTGAGTGACGCGCAGAAGCTGTCAGCGTGAGGGAAACTTGGCACAGACGAATGCTAATGATTATATTTCCACACAGAAAAAAAAAATATTTGTAAAAGCATCCGGCTTGCTTGCTTGCTTAAATGTTTGTGTTTGAAGAAAGAGGTTGTATTTGAACAATAGACCCACTTTACAGACAAAGCTTGACCCTTATCTTTGGAAGGCACCCTCTTAAACTTCCTACTTGGCTGTGGTGCTGCATGTGATGTTGGCCCTTTTAGAAACTCGTTCCTTGACCTAAGTCAAGGTCACATTTTCCCCAGTGAGTTCAATATGAAATGCAGAAACAGCCCATGTGCACAACTTGCATTACAGTGCAATTACTTACATTACATTCCTTCAGACTCTGTAACAGCCTGTCTGAGGACCTGAGCATAGCTAGCTTGTTCGCCACTTTTAAATCTTTTTTAAAAACAAATTTCTACAAAATGGCTTTAAATCTTTCAGGTAGCAGCTTGGTGCACTTGTTTTTACAGTTACAGTCGTTTGTTTCCTCTCACTGTTTGGCTATTACTGCTATTTCCGTGTATTTCCATTATATTGTTTTAATGTTTTCCTTTAACTTCATTCTATCTGTATTGTATTTTATCTAACTTGCACAAGCGCCTTATAACCTTCTATTATAGTCTGAAGGAATAATCATTGAAGCTTTTCTGTCATTTTTTCCAAAACAGCTTCATGTCTTTATTTGGCATTGCATTAACAAGTTGGATGCATGCATGAGTTTTCTTCCCTGGAGAGAATTTGACTTCTAATTTGTGAAAAAAGAGTCACAGTCTGCCACAGTACACTGACTGAACAGCCTCTCCGATTATTTACACACTGCTACTACTAAATCCTCTTCCATCATCTGCTTAAAATATATTCATTTATTTCAAGTCATTTTGGGGTTACAGCAGGACACGAGTGATTTATTTTCTTTTTTTTCTGACTGGAATACTCGCGAGCCGACTCCTCAGCCACTCGTCTGACGACGTTGGTGGGCAACAACTGGAAGGAGTTGGCTTGTTTTTTTTTACCCCAGAACATTTTCATGCTGATTCGCCTGAATCCTGCTGCTGCCTGTCCTGACATGGAGTCCCTGCAGAATTAGACAACAGGGCATGAACCAATAAAAACTGAACTGGGTAACACAGCCCTCGAGCAGTTAGGGGAGAACGTGGCAAAGATCCAAAGCCACTAGGCCGGTTGAGAAATGTGGCTTTTTGTTGCATAGGAAGGGTGTTTTCTATGAGTCCACGATAAATGCAACCGGGGTTCCCTTTCCTTTTTCAGCAACGTCTCTATTGTGGTTTTGCCTTGCAACAGTATTAAAACACTGGCACAAAACGGTTGCCAGTGCCTCTTGGAGGATTATCTCCCCTGACCATAAATTTTAAATACAATGCAAAGTGGCCTGTTTAGATGACTTGAATGCATTAATTTGCTGGAGAGTCGTTGATGTTCAACTAGGAGCCAGCTCTTTTCAGGTTTCTCAAAGAAACAAGGTTATTTAACTGTCAGCACGTCAGCACATCAGAGACCTGCAGTTGTAAGAATTTCAATCACGTTCTGAATGAGGTACTCCAGTTACCGGGAGATCCCTCTGCCACATTCGTGTACGACAAAAGATCACGGCTGGTGTTCTTTCAGGCTCTCTGCAGGTGGAGGTTGTCCATCTGGCCTGTGTGGAAGGTGGAGGAGACTGAAATGCGAACAGAGGCTCAGCTCAGCCCTGATCACCTCAGATAACGGGGACAATAGGCCAGATGACAGCATATCAGTTTCCCAGAGTCGAGTGACCAGAGGAAGGAGAGAGGGAATAAACCTGCTGCTAGGCCGGACCTCCTCACTTCTTCAACTGTCAAGACTCTTCAAGTCTTGAATTCTTTTTGAATTAAACATCAGCAGCAGTTTATCTCACAAACACTGGCCAGCGTCAAAGTTTTATATTTAGCTTTTACTGATCGTCATAAACATTATTTCAAATCAGGCACATGTATTATGGGTTGCATTTCAATCTGAAAAGCATCCATTTAGATTGGACGTGTCTTAATAATGTAATTTAGTTCAATCTTTGATTCATTTTGTGAAATTGGTGAAAATCACTGCTGTGCTATGATATCAGTGACTGTTTCGTAGGTGACTTTGGCAGAAAATGGAAAAAAAAATCTCACATTATTCTTTTACTCAGCACCTTTTTCTGAGGAACACCAGAATAAACACAGCCAAACTGAGGTATTACCTCTCAGTGTCAGATTATTCAAGTAAAGCTAACATTTTAACCTTTCCAGGGAGGCCCTGTGCGTAAAAACCTCTCGCCTTTGGCACTTTGCTGTTAGCGCTGATTTATAGCACCACTCAGCGCAAGGAGACAGGCCTCATTCATTATTTAAAGACAGCGATGGAAAACCAACGAGCTGGATTTGTGCGTGCGAGCATCCTCGTCGACGGACAGAACGTCCTGCGACGAGTGACATAAGGCTCTGGTCTGAGGGTCCAGCACCAGACCAGAACAAAGCACCGGTGGAGGAACATCTATCAGTCAGGGCCAGAGGGACGCTTCACCGCCCCTGTGGTGCCTCCTTGTCTGAAAGATGACACCGTCTGCACTGGCTGCCTGAAGCTAACAGAAAACAAATAGTTGTTTTATTTTCCTCTTCGTACAGGAAAGAGCAGCAGGCTGTGAAAACCATCAGTGACTATTAACACACACGCACACAAAATAAAAATTTGTTTTTCTTGCTCTTGCTCTCCGCTGATGAGTCACATGAGTTAATCATCGTCTGCCCATCAAGCTGGAGCCTCTTGTGAAACAACACAAACGGCGCGCCAACTTTCTATTTTACCTGGGGTGAGCGCAGGTACACTCATTGTTTTGCTGCGTGTTTTCTCCATTGCCAGCGAGAGCTTTACAGCTAATGCAGAGAACGTGGAAACAAAGGAAACTCTTTGTCTCAAATGTGTGTTATTTCAAAAAGAACAATACAGTGGCAACGACAGGAGTCCTGGACTGTTTCTCCTCATGTTTGTATCGAGGCAGACAGGGAGTGCCTCTTGTGAATTAAAAAAAAAAATAGCAGATTTATTGCTGAACAAACCAACCCTCTGTGCTCCCTCAGCCCTATGATAGAGTTTCCTCCTCGAGCCAACTCTTCGGTCGAATCCTAAAGGCGCTCGCTTGGGACCCGCGGCCCTTTGTACTCGGCTGCCTTTGGGTTTATTTTCTCGACACAATTGAATTCTTTTCTTTTCTAAAGACTGTAGATCCCTCCACTGATACGGAGAGTTGCTTTTTCCACCCCCCGCTGCCCCAAATCTGTGAGGATTATTGTGTTTTTCTGTAAACAAAGATGTGGAGTAAATAATGCATCTGGATTTGCTGTGCTGAGACCAGCATCCGGTCTTCTGACTTTATGATTATTTAGCAGGACCATGCTTTGGAGTTGTTTATGACAGGAAATGGGACAGGCGCTGGTCACTTTGCAAGCATGCCAATAGCATTGTATTCCCACAGGACGGCTATTGATCAGGATATGACAGGAGCTGTTTGTTTCAGAGTCTTATTTTGGCTGGAAAACTCTCTTTGTTCTCATTATGCTTGTGGAAATCATATCGCCGTCTACTCTCAGCCTCAGCAGGCCGATTGGTTCAAAACACACTCCTCTGACAAACAACAAGACAGGAAATATCCATTAATGAATTATTAGCAGCAAGTGCACCTGAGTTATCAACACAACGAGCTTGACGAGCAGGATGCGATAAGAGACAGAGGTTTTCCAGGCCTCAGGTGGGAGCGAGCTCCTGTGAACTCATATTGTTTAGACTGATTATTATCTGTCAAGCAGCGAGACGCTTGGATATTTGCTTTGAGCTGTGGTGGCCAGAGAGGACAGCCCCGAGGCAGGCGGCAGAGTGTGTCATTATCAGGAGTGTCAACAAAGCTTCTGGGTTATCATCAATAACATCTGTATGATGGCGAGAACAGTGTTTGTGTTTCTGTTAGCTTCATGCCCTGCTGTGGTTCGCTGTTTACTTTTGGCTTGTATCAAGATAAACCTTGTGTATATTCAAGTGTTTATTGCACACCAATTGGGAACCTCCATCCCCTCCTTCCTCCACGTGCTAGTCCTTCACATCCTCACTTGTTTTGATTTTGTCTCCGTCTTTGTTGCTAAGCGCTGTTGTGCTTCTGCTCTGTCCCACAGATCGCCTGTCAATCAAACTGCTCGGGCAGTACCGGGATGTTTCTCCCGTCTGTTTTTCTGTTGATGAAGCTTTAGTTTTACTTTCCGTTCTTGTCTGTTTATTTCACGCAAATTTCAGATGCAAAACAAACCGTTTCCTTTGAACTGGCCCAGGAAAATCCCCTTGACGTGAACAGTAATGTAAATCCTTTTATCAACTGGTTGGAGGTTGAATCATTGTTGTGGCAACTGCAAGAAACAAGAAAGTGATTCATTTTTGAAAACAATGCGGCGTACTTAGACTACTGGACTCCTCAGAAAGTTAAACCACATTACAAGCAGTCGGTAAATGTCTAATCTGTTCTAGTTACATGACAACTACATTTACTCAACTACTGCACTTTCTGTGTGGTTTCACTTTCCTGCTACTTGCTCCTTTACTGTACACGGCTTTAATGGCTTTACTCCACTAGCAGCCCAGGTTAGCTTCCAACCTGGGGCCCTTTGCAGCATGTCATCCCCTCTCGTTTATATAAAAAAAAATGTGTAGCATTTTTGCAGATTAAACAATCCAACAGTATGTAAAACTGTTAAAATTAGCTAAACCCACAACAACTAAAACATGTCAGTGAAGTATTTTCTAGTGTAATATTGGTACGTTTCTTAGACAAACCATCTGAATACTCACTCCATCACTGCATACAGCATGTGAACAACTCAATTTCTCCATGATGCTTTATGTGAAAAGACAGGAGAGGCACAAGAGGGTCAGCTGCTCTGACTGTGGGGGGAATAGTTTTGTTTATAAATGCTCACTTTTATTTGGTGGACGGATTTAAATTTCACTCCGAAGTATTCATCACTGATTTCAGACAAGTAACCCTCCCGTCACTATATATATATATATATATATATATATATATATATATATATATATATATATAATAGATTCTATTCAGCTCAGTGGTGATGCTGGTGTGGTGGTATAGCTGCCAGCTGGGACTTGTTTTTTCTTTCCTCTCAGTGAATCAACAATTCATTTCCAGCCGATTTGTACAAAAGGTGATTGTTAGCAGCAGGTCCGGCCTGTCCACTTACAGTTTCCTGAGTGAACCCTCCAGACAGCCATTGCTCAATCATGGTTCACCTCTCTGGCAGAGGGCACGGATGGCAGCTTTCACACTCACTTCAAATCAAATCAATGTCTGATCCATCATGGGCCTCTTGCCTCCAGGGCACCTTTGAATCTGTAAGAACTCCTCTCTGTGGTATCCACTGGCTGCTTATGTCTCCCACTGATGTGTGTGTGTGTGTGTGTGTGTTTGTGTGTGTGTGTGTGTGTGTGTGTGTGTGTGTGTGTGTGTGTGTGTGTGTGTGTGTGTGTGTGTGTGTGTGTGTGTGCGCGCGCACAGGGTAATAGAATTAAAGTGGGCCTCTGTCCCCCTTGGGAGCTTTCCATCTGGTTTTATATGTTATCTGACAAAGTCAGAAGACTTTGACATATATATGTTAGCAGATGTTGTGACAGGATGCTCTGGAGATGAGGCTGCTTTGAATATCCTGAGTGTTTCAGGGTATTGTTTAGGGAGTTGTTGTCTGGGGCACTGAAAGAACATGATGATGGAGTTTTCGCAACACCCCTCAAGTCCTGTGACTTTTATTTGTGACGTCTGTTGTTGGAAAAACTGTGGAGACAGCATTTCAGTCACGCCCAACTTTAAAACATCTGATCTGAATAAACAAAAACATTTAGTTCCTGTTTCCCTTCATTGCCACTTTTCTGTGTCTTCTTTGGAAGATGTCATGAGATTAAGATGACATGTGACATCAGCTTTTTTTTAAATGAATCTTTAAAGTGAAATTTCAAGGCAGCGTAAGCACATATCAGTTTTTACAGAAGATCATAAACAGCGATAAATCCACCACAAACATATTATAGAAAAAGTTATTTTCTGAAAACATAACAAAGAAAAACAAAGTATATATAAAAAAAGTCAAATATAACAAAGCGAAAACATGAAACCAGAATGGAATTGAATAAAGTGAGTTCTGTGATTACATGTATTCCATCCAAAGCTTTATGCACAACACAAAACACATGTATATATGTATCCATCATATTCAAAACCAAATGTTTGTTTAAAAATTCACAACATAAAGGCCAGGAACATCTATTTTATGTCACGCTGAAGCAAGGGATCTCCTTTTCCTCTCAGAGCGGAGGGTTTTATTTGTCTTTGGCTCGAAGAAAAGCCCTGAAGCTCCTTTCTTTGGATGTGATCAGCTCTTATCATGACAACTCACTGTAGAGGGAAACGTTCAATCAGAAATGACTTACGTGTTTGCTTATGTGTTTGTACATCTCTATTTACTTCAATCAGCTATAATGAATGTTTTTATAATGACAATGTATCAGATGACAAAGTGAAAGAGGTCAGCTCTAAAAAAAAAAAAAAAAGTGTGTCCTCACACCAAACAACAGACAAAGTTAGCGATTAGATGGTGAAAAACGTGGAGCACTTAGCAGCTGAAGAGACAGACATTTCCCTCAGGAGTTGGGCATATCTTTGCCAGGAGACCACAAACATGACTCCAAATTAATGATAATGTTGCTCCATGACTGCTGGACGTGTAAACAAAATCTGTGATTGCAGGTTTACTCTTCTAGGCTTGGCCTCATCCTCTTTTGCCAAGAGTTCGATCAATACCACTCTTTAGCCTGTAAGATAAATATGAAGCTTCAGCTAGCAGCCAGTTAGTTTAGGTTAGCACAAAGACTTGCATGTCTGAGCAGAGGGAGCCAGCCAGCTTACCAGGAAACCGGAGGAGACTTCAAGATGTCATTGAGCTCACCACAGAGTTCCCTCTCACTTGCACCTTCAGTCTCACGCTGCGCAAACCAATCCGAAAGTATTGCAACACCAACAGAGATGAGCAGGCAAATTTATTACAGTCTTCCTGGTGTGGTAACGGTTAAACGGAGCTACAGTTACATACTGTAACCCATATTCTATGAGTATAGGATCATAAATTTCTATCTTATTGATTATCTTTTTTCATGTGTGTGTGTGTGTGTGTGTGTGTGTGTGTGTGTGTGTGTGTGTGTGTATTACTGATGATGTGGGGAAAAAAAAGTTGGCAGCCCTGAAAACAGTTTTTGGATGTGTTAAACAAACTTGATTTAAAGTGTTGATTGGTGACTTTAGATTAATGTAAGGCAGTTTTTTTTACATGTGGACAGAGCCAGGCTAGCTGCTTCTAGTCTTTATGCTAAGCTAATTCCCCCCCGGCTCCAGCTCCATAATTAATGCACGAGTGAGAGTGGAGTTAATCCTCTCATCTAAATCTCTCTGAAAGTGAATGAACATATTGCAGAAAATAAAAACAAGTTTCCCAAAATTCCTCGGGAATGACGTACAGTCCATGTTTATTTGGTGATTTATTATCATTAACAAAGACAAGGTGCTGGTTTCTTTGTTGCGTCTGGGCTGGCAGAAAGGGGGTATTAACTGCTTTTATTCATGTTAACATGGAAATTTAATCACACTTTAAACAGTTCAGCTTAAACAGGATCTGTCTCCCTGCATGTGTACACAGGCACTGATGGTGATGAATTGTCGAGGTAAACATAAAGCAACAGACTTTCTCCTGCACCTGTAACCTGATCTCACTCACCTTTCTGTTTTTCAGACCTATTATTAGTCTTACTCACCTAACATCAACTGTAGTCTCCGAAAAGGCTCCGGTAATGGTGACTCATGCAACACCTACTGCATTTTACCTTTTTCCCTTCCTGGCATCATGCACAGCGACTTTTCCTCACAGGCTCTCCTTTTCTCATCCCCCGTGATTCATTAGATTTACTGTGTTTGAATGCCCAGTGGCTGGCTGCCGTCATAATAGGTTGAGAAAGATAGTTTCTTCCATCATCAAGTTTCTAAATCTTCTGCAGGCTTTTTTATTTCGCCTACATAGATAATGACAGCGCACCGGCTTTGTAACACTGAGGCAGCGAGATGTCATAAATCACGTTTTTATAATGCACATAATGCACACGACAAGTGCTTCGATCCATCTTCAAGCTGTCTCTGTTCAGCCCTTTAATAATGTGAGCTGATTTCATACAAGATGCTTCCATTCTAAACTCTCAAAACATCTCCAAACCAAACACAGACTTGAGCACAGCAAAGAGAAGAATTACTGAATATATGTTTTGTGAATGTCAGGACCACTATTTACTGATGTTACAACATCAGATAAAGTCTTTAACTTCAGGCAAACGTCTGGACAAAGTCTTTTACAAATAAATGCACATGGAGCCAGCGGCTTGGCTGCATCTCCAAAGAATGTGAAGCATCAACACACTGCTACAGTTTGTTGGCACCGTCTATGAATTTTGGCCCGAGCAAGCCTATTTTCCACTGCCTTGATAATTAAATGAAAGCTTCAGATAGGCTGCTTATCTCTTTTACTGCTGCTTTTTTTTTTTAAATACAACTCCAGCACATCTTGTTAACTCCTTGTGGGCAAGTTTAACTCACTCATACACACATTCAGGGCTCAGCATGGAGACTGGGAAGAAGAGAAGAATCTGTAAAGAGAGAGGAAGAGAAGAGTCCACAAAGAGAGAGGAAGAGAAACAGAAATAGGACAGAGAGAAACAAAAATGAGATTCTTGTGTTGGACTGGTAGAAAAACAGGGTGAACTCTTAGTGAACCTGTTTGTCTTGCTGTTGTCTGGCTGCTTCATCACACGCACGCACATAAAACCACTCCAGTCTGCCCTCACTTCCCCTCTCTGATGACTGACAACCTTCCTGATAGATGCCACAGATGTCCACAGCGAGATCAATAACCTTCCACACCTCCACCCCCGCAGATCACGAGACACTACAGCAGCCACTGTTCGAGTCGCACTTCCCTCATCTCGGATTGCGTGACAGGTTTGAAAAGATGAACTATCGACTGAAGCAGAGAGGCTTGTTTTTGTCTCCTCATGCTGCCATGCTGGCGTCAGACTGTGTCAAAACACCAGTGTTTAGTCATGAAGTCTTACGCAATGAACAGATTCAAGTCGTAGCCAGCACGGAGTTGACCTCTGTGATGTGTTTCTTAAAAAAAGCCACAGGTGATTAAGGCATCAGCACTACAGCAGCTGAGCCAGTGCTTAGGAGGTAAACAGAGCAGCCTCCTCAGACGAGTGCAACGTCATGTGCGATGGCTGCAGAGCTTGTTTGATGGCAAGAGACAGCAAATGAATTTTTAACAGCAGAAAAGTCTCATTAGTGGATTCCACTGATCTGGTCATTGTGTCGCTGCTGCTTAGGGCAGATGGCCACCCCGCCTTCAGTAATGGGGGAGGTGGTGTGTGTGTCAGTATTTATGTTTCTTTGTGTGTGTGTGTCTGTGTGTGTCCTTGGGTGTGCCACAACTATTTGTGTATGGTGTGTTTTATGTTTTGCATGTCTCAGTTTATTGTCATTGTGTGTGTGGTCTGTTCAGAGTTAATTTATTCAATTATTCATCCCATTTTCTGATCAAAACAGGTGAGGAAAGCTTTTAAAATTTCACCCGTTTTCAACATGGATCAACTTATTGGGAAAAAAATGTCAAATTAAGAGTCATTTTCTTGATACTAATGCACCCGTCTGCCATATCCTGTCAAGACTGTTATACTCAGTTGTTGTAAATTTTTCAAAATGAGGGAAACTGCAGCAGGGAGATGGGGACTTATGTCACTCTGCTGACAGATTTCTTTTCTTGTTTTGAGAAAAACAAGTCTTAAATGCTGAATATGAGAATAAATGGCAGTTTTGTAGTTTTCAGAGTAGGCGGGCAGGCGCAGGCAGCAGATACGTTAATGGCAGAATGTCTCATTCTGAATGTGAATACCCTACGAGCGCCGAGCCTGGTGTGTGTGCTTTGTTGCTGCTGACAATACAGAGTTGACAGCACATCTGGCATCATAGCAGGGCCACAGTGTTTGTCTCCCCCACTGGGATATGCTCTCTGCACCATTAGCTGCTCACTAGGCAGGAAAAGATCAGCTACAGCGCTGTCCCTACTGCCAGTCATTCATGATGCATCACTTAACACATCCACCAATGTGGATGAAAGAGCGCTCCATGTTGAATATTTCCTGTGCACATTTAGCATTCAGTTCTCTGAAACTTGGCCATCATCCTTAAAATGACAAAACTGCATATAATTCTTCCACTGGCCACCTGACAAACACGTCCACCACACCACCCTCTGTTCTATGAATGCAGTTTGTGGTTTAGTTTGGCTTTATTTGTTCAGGAAGTCTCACTTAGACCAAGATCTCTTTTGCAATAGACACCGGAGAATACATGATCAGAAAAGATAAGTGTAAAGAACAGAATGTGCCAGGTGAAAGTTGAAATGGTCAAAAACAGATCACTTGACTATCAGATGCCTGAAATCACATCTGTGCCACAACACTGGAAATGCAGCCAATTTCAAAAAAGGGTTGTGTTTGAAGGTTGCACCCTCTGCTTACTGTTGTGGAAGACCAACAGTGGCCTAGAAAAGCCAGATGCTTGCCGCTGGAGTTGAAACTCACAGTTCTGAGTCTCCTGCACGGTGAATAGCACTAACAAAGAAGAGTTTTCTCTGAACAAAAAGCACATTTTGTTCATCTTGAAGCACAGGTGAAAGGTCAGTGACCTTTGAATGCCCAGGTCAATGGGCATTCACAGTTAAAGCGCTGGTCTTAAGCTTAACCTGGTCATCTTCATCATGTAATTCATCATGATGATCAAATGCAGTTCCACAGATATGACATCAAATGATATCTTTCATCTTATTATTATTCATCTTAGTCCACTTTTCTGCAGAAATGCATTTGATTTAAGATTTAGAAGCATCGCATAGTGAGACCTTTGGGTTAATTGAGGTCCCTAATCCAGAATTAGGGTGGTGTTTCTGTGTCAAATTGGTAAGAGCCCTCCAAACAAACAAACAAAACCGACCCTGCAGTGAAAGAGTGAAAGGAGAGCTGTGTGACCTCTTCCCTGACTCTGTTTGTTCAGGGAATTTCAAGTCATTAAAACCCTAACAAGCACAGAGCCATGAAAGGCCTGATAGTAAGTACTTAAAGTGACCCACAACTAATGGCTGAAAGGGGGAGACATTTGTACAATGACTTTGTTTGGTGCAGAGACTTTTCCACAATCAGTGCAACAAAGCTATTCCAAATCATTACTTGGCTCAGAGCTGAAGTCCATCAGATGATTAGGATTCGGCACACAGGCCTACTGAGAGCAGGTATTTCTCTGTGATTCTGAAGTGATGCATAATATCTCACAGTGAGAAAATACAAAGCAATTTGGAGAGGCGATATGAACAACAATCAGCAGCTACAACACTATTTAAATTATTAAGGCGTCCCGAGGTTGGTATCACATAGTGTTACTGAAATAGCTTGGAAAATGCAATCATATCAGCTGTGAAACATCATGAAATACATTGATATGGTCGCAACTGCTGCACCTTTGCTACGCTTTTACTCTCCCAGTGCACAGATTTTATGGCATAAAACCCAACATTGTGCTGTCACTTCACCAGCTAAAGTAGCTGAATTTACTGCCCAGTAAATTTTGTTATATGCTTCCCTCCAGAAGCTTCCTGGTTTCAACTTGTGACATTAGCAACATGAATAAGTGCCAGTGTGACCCCTGTCAGACTATTATATCTCTTATTGGTTAAGTAAGACAGATCAGGGTCAAGGATGGTTGTTTCGGCCGCCGGTAATAAAATTATAGCCCTTAAAAGGTTGCTGCCTCGCTTTTCCTTCACAGGGCCAGATGCACAAATGTATACACACCAACAAACCACACACACTTTCACCAGCTGGAGAAAACTGTCATAAGTCAAGTGTTTTTTGTTTGCCTATCCATCCATGTATTTCCCTCTTTCTATAAATAGAGCACAAACAGCCCTGAAGATGTAAAGCTGACAGTCAGCTCTGGGTGGTATTTTTATTGCCGAGCATCATGTTGTAAAAGGGAATCCTGTCTGGGCAGTTAGTGACCGCCGTACACTGACTTTCCACTGCTGCAATAGAGCCTGATTACAAACAGAAAGCCCTTGAACCTTGTAGATTTTTTTTTTTTCCACATCACATGCAGGGTGAATTAAAGGCAGTCATGGCCATAAAAACAAAATCCACCAGATGGTGCTCATCACTTCCTCATTTGACTTATTCTCAGTTTTCATGTAATCTTTTATTAATTTCAGGCCAAGCACCGGCCTCACCTTGAAGCCCCTGCCTCTATGCCCTCATGCGAGCTCACACTTGGAGCAGAGGGGACCGTGATTGTCAGCGTTCTTGTTTCTGGGTCTACATTTTTGTCTGCTTTAATGACTTATTGATGGATGACCGCCTTTCATCTGAGTGGGGCTTTCTTGCCCACTCGAGTGTCCAGGCGTTCCCATGTCTAAGGTTTCGCTCCGGACTTTCTCCTTTTTTGATCATCCCTCAGCCTTTTTCAATCTACTTCAAGCCGAGTAGCCCACATACCACCTCCCTGCCGCAGTGCCTCTTTGAATCCTCCACGAGGATAAATGTGTTGAAAAGAAAGGGGCTAGAGGAGGGCTGACAAGCTTGTGTTACCGGAGACAGATTTACATGGGGCCATAAAAGCCGGGGTGAAAGGAGAGGAGGTATATCTCATATTCGAGGGTCAGCGTGTGGACACAGAGAGGTAAACTGACCCAGCCAGGCTGAAGGCCGGACTGCCCACATACACCACCTGCACACACTCCCATTCACACCCTGCCCTCCGGCTGATGACTTTCTGGCTTTGGACAAAACACCCCCCACCTAACTATGCTCCCCCTCTCACTCGCCGAGCTGTCTACTATTTCCTTTAGAAGAATATCCACGTTATTTTATCATCCTCTCCAGCCCATAAATCATCAAGAGGAATGGTACCAGCCCTACCAGTACAGCTCAGCTCGTGCCTTGAAGCCACGTCAAGGCTGAACAGTCCTCTGACACCTCGTATTCCCACGTGCGCCCGTGTGGATGGATCCCAGGGTACCGTGCTGCCAGAGGAAACAAAAGGAACCTTGTAATATTGTGAGTGAGAGCCCACAGGCTGACTTGTGGGGGAAAAAGAAGCAGTTCAGCTCTGAGATGTTTATGAGAGGCCTTGGGAGGGAAATCCATCATTGCGAAGAGAGCAATTTATGTCCAACACGAGATAGTGACTGACGTCTCCCATCCTGCAAAGAGACTTTCTTGGTTTTAGTTCACTGAATTTATCAGCCCCTGCACAGGCCATTGCTCATTTGGGCAAACAATCGCAGCTGGTTATTTTGCTCGTGAGCAGATGATTACAAGTTGCTCAGTGAAATGATTTCAATATCAGGCGTTAAATGAGGATTGCGTGCGACACAGTCTGGTGAGCAAACCACTTCCTCAAATGGGGAGAACATGTTGTACTCTGCAAAACACTGTTGTTGTTTTTCAATGAAGAGGGCTATTTCTGACTTACTACGTAGGTTCTGATGTTTCATGTATGAAGCATGGTGAGAAGCACTCCCTATGCAAAGTACTGTTACATAATACTGAGAATTAACACTCTAGAATGAATAAACCTAAGTTGTTTATGTTTTCTTCAGTGAAGATTTCAATGTAATTACTGTTTTTTTTTTTTAATTGGACTATTTGCAATTAATTTAAAATATGGGCTTTAGGTTACTTAATGAAAAAAAGATGCATGTTATTCTCAGCTGTTTTCCTTTTCTGGGGCAAGAATTAAGTCACAATCAGATCAAGTGCTAATGAAACATGACTTCTGAGGAGGCGCCACAGCTGGGTGCAAGGGCCATCTAGTGGAAACATGTGCGTCATTACACAGATGGATTCTCCCACAGATGACAGACCCACTTATTTCACTTTACGCTTCCATATTTATGGCTGTGCTCATTAATTAGATCAGATTACACCCAGTCAGTGATTGCTGACTACTAATTTTCACCCCCATTGAAAGGAGATAATGGTTTTTTAGTATTTGTTGAAAATAAATGAGAGTTTAAGATGAATGTAAAGTGATTGGCTTGGATAGCTGCCAGTGATTGCTTGATAGCTAATTGCCACTCTGTGCTGGGTGCAATATCAAATTGAGAGAAATCCAAAGAAAAACAATGAGTTTTCAGGAAATTGTCCTGCTATGTAACATATCTGATAAAGAGTCTGTCAAACTGTCTTCCACGTAATTTTGAAAATGGCTGGTTGTGTCTTTTGGGTGAACGAATTTGATTACAATATACAGGTTTGACAAGGAAAATGTGGTGAGGCCACAGCAACAGAGTGATAATTTAAAGCACCAGATGGTAGTACAGTTAGACTTACTCACAGTTTTCTGTGCCATATGCTGTTTAAGAAATGTTTAATGGAACATGTCTAAGTAACAACATCAAACACTATGAGCATTAAAATTATTCATGTGCATCATGCAGTCCATTGCATCCAGAGCATCGTGCAAGGTGGAGGACTTGCCTTTGAATAATACAAAGGTGTTCATTGTTTGAATTACATTGCCTGTGGATACATGAATTTTAAAATAAAATGAATTCAACATAAATGATGCAGCCAAAGTTTATTTTTGGAGTTACTTTAGCAGATGAGTCAGTCATCTGCAGCACAGTGATTTTTAGGTGTAGCTTCCTGTTCCACCATTTACACGTATTTTCAGAAAAGGCAAATTGCTCCCTGCTAGTTCATATTGTTTCTTCAGCACTAGGGTACAAAAAGTGAAAAAAAAGGCTGGTCATTAAACCTTAAAGCATTTCTAACATGTTACCCTGAATTATTCACAGAACAGTTTGTACTGAAGAAATAATCCTTACGATGACAACTGTTGACTATGTGCTCTGTGGATTAAATTGCATCGCAAATGATATTTTTTCACCTCCATTGGGGTGGTGGCAGATCTCAGAGACAGTTATTTTAAAACCTGTGCAAAACTATTAGCATGGATACACAGAAGTTAATACATATTTTTCTGCTTTAATTTGGGTGAAATAAACCTGAGTAAAATGTCAGTAGAAGACTAGTGGGTTTTGATGAGTGATGCTGCTACACTGATCTAGTATTTTATATTCAGTTTAAGCCTGAACTCTGCAGCTTTCTCCAGTGGTGAGAGGTCTACAAAGGTATTATTTGGGACATTTCAGTGGAAACTACAGCAGCTGTTCAGCCATCCCAAAAACTGCAAACACAGCAGAGCCATTCAAGTGTGACACTGGGATTATATGAAGAGTAATAACAAATAAGTATGAATAATACTGTTTATTTGTGGGCCTCTTTGGAACCATATTTCCCTTAAATTAAATCACAGACATATGAAAAATTGTTGGATAGCATTTCTACAAACAAAACATTATGCCATCAAAATCACTTCTAAGATGCTACAATCATATGCTAGACACTGGCTTTAATGTACAAGTAAGGAGCCTGGTGATGCAATTTGAAACACCGCACGAGGATTTGACTCTGCATGACTGCGCAACATTATAGTGGCCTAATGTTGCAGAAATCCTAAAATTGTGAATGTATTGCTGGAAATGTATGTGGGACAAAGGTAGCACCTGAGTGGCTCTCAGCAGGTCTTAAATAACCTGCACGGAGAGTAACATCAGCGCTTTATGTGGGCAAGCTTGTCAAGCTAACTGTCCTTCCAGATGTTGAATTTTTAATAGGAGGTCTTAAATTGCTAAAGGTATATTGAGGAAGAACAGTCAGAATCAGCTTCATTGACACAGTTTGTGTACACACATACAAGGAATCTGACTCTGTTTTTAAGCTAGTCTCACACAGTTCCTGATAGACAAGAACACTTTGTGTTACTGAAAGCTCTGATGTCCCCATTAGTAGAGCACCACAGAAACTGACTGTGTGTCTCCTAGCGGTTGTCATAGTAGCTAATTCCTGTCAGAAGGAAACATGCAGATAACATTTTCTTCAGCATGTCACAAAGAAAATCAATTTGAGGTGACGCTCACAATTGCTGAGCCTACTATCTGCTCATGGTGGGGGGTTCTGTATCATTAAAGTTAAGGAACTCAAATAATTTTGCCGGTGGAAGTCAGTTACAGTAAATTTCCATACCAGCTGCTGGTATCACGGGACACAAGCCTGAGTAATTTACATATGTGGGGAATGAGTTATATGCCCTCAAACTGCCCCAGCCTTCACGATGTACTGCACTCAATCCGCTTACATCCGCAGATGGACACAAACACATCAAAAACCTTGCCACAAATTAAAAATATATGCTCATCAAATGTATTGAAATGAATACAAAATGCTGGCATGAATGCTTTTAATTAATTAATACAAACTACCAAAGGATTAACTAATTTCCCACATCACAGGTCAGAAGCGGCCCGTCAGGATATCTTGGAGGAAGGAGGATTTGAATTCAGGGGTGCAGCTGCAACTGGGGGAACTGAGCAGTTAGGCCCCGGAGATGCACTGCTTCTTACAGATGACAATAAGACTGGGCATTTAGCCGATGCCTTTTCAAGAATGATAAATATAAATGCAGTGGAGTAAGTAAATCTCCAAGATCTCCAGCTTTACAAGCAACCAATTGAAGGAGTGCAATAGACACAACGCAGTATGAAACAAAATAGCAGAGGAGAAAGAGAAGCAGCCCCTCTTCCCTTCCCCGAATACTAACAACAATCTAAAAAAAAGTATCCTCCTGTGTGAACCTCCAAACACTGCAGTTGTCCTAGTTTAGTCTCAGTTGTTTTTCAGTAGCTAGTAAGTATATTAACCAGTTCTAGAGCACGTGTTTGCTAAATGGTCTTCCCTTCTGTCGTATTTAAGCGTCATTCAGTAAACTGACCTTAGCATCCGATGTATAACCGTGACCTGACAGGACATGTCAGCTAGTGATTGGGCTGACTTGTCAAGTTATTTTTTTTATGTTTTTAAACTTGGGGATAAAAATGTGTCTTAATTGAGAATAAAATGAAATATTAAATCATGTATTTTAAGTATTTCAAATACTCAAATGCAAGCTGTTGAATTGTTTGTTACAAGTTACGTTTTTTTTTCTGCCCAGCAAAATAGAAATTTCCAGATTCTAAAAAGTCATTTAATAAGTATTTTAAAGTACCAGTGTGTAACATTTAAAGCGATCTATTAGTAGAAATGGAGTATAATATTCATAAGTATGTTTTCAGTGTGTAATCACCTGAATGTAAGAATTGCTGTGATTTTGTATGAGCCATTTATATCTATAGTCAGCTGGTTGCAATCTGCATGCTAACACACACTAATCCTACACTCTGGTAAACACATGTAATGGAAATACTGTCCGTCTCAGCTAACATGACGCTATCTGTAGCATTGCTATCAACTGTTGCCAGTGAATGTACGTTAGGTTTCAGAATACCTGCTCACTGTCTAAGTTGTAACGTTCTGGTTTTGTTCCTGATTTGTTTTTGTAATGATGGTAGTTTCAGGTTTATGCGGCTCAAGACATAATCCGATCGTGGGTCGAATTTGGTTTGCTCAGACTGAAAGCATTCATCCGACAATATAAGTGCATTATGAGAGAGCATATGGCCAACATATGAGTAAATTAAAATGACACTGAGTAGACTAGTATGACCACAGATTTTCTGTCATCATATACATGCTGAGGTGAAATCCTAAACTGAGACTAAATCCTAAAAATGGGTGTCAGAGTGAGCACTGCCCACCGCTTTCTGTCATTGTCTCCCTCGTATTCTCTCCTGTCTCTGATGTTTCTGCTTGTTTGGCTCATTGCGGCAGTCGGATCTTCCCGGGCTTAGCTGACCGGGATAAAGAAGAACTGAACAGCCTTTTCTTCCTGCATCCGCCTACACAGTTGATGTACAACCCTGTTTGAAAATAAAAATGCAAGGGAAGAATTTCATTTGTATTTGAATCGTGTAAATGGTGTTGAATTAGATTATCGACACTCTTGTGAAACAATAGCATGAGAATGAAATGGCAATTGGCTATTTGGAGTCTTATTTCTGTTTCATCATGGGATCATGCGGTTATGATAACAAACTAAAATCCTAAAGCATCTTGTTGACACGGTTATATTATAGACTGCAGGAAAATTCTATTTAATTTCAATTGAATACATTTGTACATTGACAATTATTGTGTTTGCAGCCAATGTGTGTTGAATTATATCACAATATATCTTTTTCACTCATGAAAACAAAATACAATGGCTGATCTGTAATTTCAGTTTGGTCGCATATGTATATTTCCACGACGGACAACAAAGAGATTAAATTGTTTGTTAAGATTTCATGGCACATTATAATGAAGTATTACTCAGCTCCATTTGAAACATCAACAAACCGTAAGTGGCCACAATAAGTGGGCCGCTGATACACTCCAAACATCTTCTCTGGCCTGATTCATTGAGGTATTTTTCCTTGTTTCCACAAACAGTTTTGTGTTTATCAGCCACAATTGAGATAAAGTTCTCTCATTTTACTCAGCATCCAGGAGGACTTAAGACCCCAAGTACATAATGACACCCACGTCCATGATTATTTACTTCCTTTCTTCACCGAGAGGACAAGAGAATGGCTTGGATTAACTGATTAATCTCTTGCTACAGGCGGTTTGTCCACGAAATTGGGTTTACACAAATCAAGGTAAATACAGACTGTTTTTCCTAATGTCAGCAAAGCTATTTGGGGACCAGTAGTCTCACCAAACTGTTTTGTCAAAGGTTACACAAGCCTTTAAATTACATTGTCAGCATTTATATCAGTTGTTGGTGGTGAAATGGCACTCATTTCTCCTGCTCTAAACTCTGTCTGGGTGCTGCCTCCATTTGCTAAACTGCCATAAAGTCTCCAAAAGGAGAGTAAAGCGATGAAGACAGGGTGTTGGAGGAGCTGCAGGAGCATTTATCTGAATGAGATGGAAAGTCTCCTGACAGGTATATGCCAAAGCCACTGTGTAGTAAACCACGCATCACAGTTTGCTGCATAATAAAGTCACCTCTTCGCAGCTAATAAATGACTCTCACTTGACATCGCCGGTGCAAGATATCAAGGTTTTAATTTTTATATGCTAATAATTAAAGCTGAGCGTCTTGACTGCTTTCTGCATGGATTGAGATGCTCTTAATAGAGTAGAGGATTGAAGTGGGCAGGTCGGGGAGCACTGTGAGCCAGGATATTGGGAACAAATTGACAAGGCCGTCTATTCTGTCTCACTCTTCATTTAGACCCGAATGATACAGACCAGCTGGCTGGCAGCCAATTTATCTTGGAGAAGATGAGAATGTGAGGGAGGTTCCTGTTGAAACGATTCCAGAGGACATCCTGAAATGTGATGAGATCCACTGGGGGAAAACTACACTTTCCTCTTTCAAAGCTCACTACCTTTGCCGAAGGGCTGCCTGTCCATCAGTCAGTGAGCAGCCTCACCTAAAAATTACATTTTAATTCATCTAATTTGCATTGTTTCATTGGAAACACAGTGCTGGTTGTGATGTGATCGTATATCTGATGTTTAATGTCAACATCTTTCATTGTTTTTTAATTATAGTATCTGCCTCTGACAAAGACCGCAGGATTAGGGTTTCTATGGTGATCTTCAGGCAACACAAAGCACATGGTTAAGGTTAGGGAGACATAACTGCCAGAGAGCGGCATGCTGGAGAGTAAACCTGAAAATCCACGTAAACAAAGGTGATGTATCTCCAGCATTCAGGGCCACCACTGCTGTATGAACTGTATAGTAAAGTAATGAATGACAAACTGTGAGAGAGAAACGGTACAGCTCAAACACAGACTGCTTACTGTAGAAAAGTTTGCCACACTAACAGCATTGTTCAGATTGATTTAGTCCACAGTGAATCATTCTTGCAGTGCTTACACTGCCATTATTGGCAGTGTGTGTTTAGGTAATTTACAGAAGCCATTTGTCTCCGCACTAAGGCTACACAGAGAGAGCTAAGCTTGCTTGTGTGGGTGGGAGGAAGGGAACTTGCTAGATAGAGGACTCGGAGTGGGAGGTGCAGCTCAGTGGAAGCTGAATGTAGCACTGCAGACTCGCCAATGAATGATTTTAAAAAATGATCCTTTTGTTTGTTATTTTGTCCAGTACTAATAGGTACCTAACAACTGGGAAGTCCATGGAGTCCATGGAGCTTTTCAGCCACATCTAAAATTTATGCAGGCCAGCACCCCCTCAAGTGCTCAGTGCATTAATGAAGCTAAATGAACTCAAACGCAGTCTGTCTCGAAACCCTTCACAAACGGCACCATGTGCACACCTCCTCACTAAGTGAAACAAATGCTGCACGTTTTAGCACTTCCACCAGCAGGTCAACAAATGCAGGGCTCAGGGGAGGCAGTTCCATCAACACTGCTTTCTGTTTTATCCGTATATTATCATTAACAAAATATTCTGAAGAGGTCAGCGCACACCCTCCTTGCCAACAGCCATCTATTTATCTGGGGCACCTGATGGCACTCATTGGCAGAAAAAGTTAAGTAAATTTCATCAATTTGCTCATTAGATTTTGAGAGTTGTACAAGTGGAACATTTGGCCCGAGGGTGGAGGCAGAGGAAAAGTCAGTAGGTCATTGTAATCACTAAAAATCACCCTGTGTGGACTGTGCATACCCATACCAAATGTAAGACTGCTCTACCAGGTGTTCCTGTAAACCACACGACTGGACAAATGGACCTGCTGACTGACCACTATTAGCATCCTTGGATCCTGCAGTTTGAGAGGATAAAAACAAATCAGTATTCTCTGAGAGGATCATCTTACTAAGGTCAGGACAAAAATCGTTTCCTCTTCTCATTATAACAACTTACTGTAATAAGAGAAGGAAAGTTCTTGAATTTTGAAAAGCTTCTTCCACAGATATTTGTCCTGGTTTGCATATGGAAGCTAGAGGACATCCCAACAGCAATCAATAAATCAAATGGTCTGACAAAGAAAAAAATAAATGAATAATCTGGTATCTGTGGCTGTTGCAGGCCTGTAATAAACCACTCATTTAATTCAGAAATGATTGATGAAATGATTGGATGAGCGACCTGCCTGTCTATCTACGTACCCACTTACCTGTGCGTGATCTGCATGACTGGACTCTTCAGACAGTGCAGCCAAAATTTCCCAGTGCTAACCTGCTAGGTTAGCAGCTGTGACTACTAACAATAACCATGCTTGTTTCCACTCAATACGATAATGTTGGCTGTTGTCTTACATGTGAATGAGACATGAGGTAGTGCACCGCACAGCGATGCACTGCTTACATGATTGTAGAATTTAACAGGGTTGTTGACCCCAGCTTTAACACATATCAAAACATGGCTGCATTTCTAACAACATCATATTTCCAATTTTTATTTTTTTCCACAGGAAAATGCCACTTTAACGTTGCTCTGCCTGCTGGATGCGGAAGTTGGCAGCTGTTTCCTAAATTGCTTGCCATATCAACTTTTTAAGGCAATAGCGTCGTTTTACAGCCTGTTCGCTGCCCCCAAGTGGCCAGAAAATCAATTAATGCAGCTTTAAAGTGAATATGGCTAGTTGATTCATATGGGTGTACAGACTGTGAGAGGGGCTGACGGTATATGAAAGGAGCTTTTGTTTTACTTAAAAGCACACCGCACTAAGTAGAAAGAAAACAAAGCATATGGGGAATTGATACATCATAAATTCATTCTTCCACCATGTGTTTGACCTACTTACAAGATCACAAGCTAAATCTACCACTCTGTCTTAAACTCAGAGAGCAAAGCACCATTATATGATCACACTGATCACATTTTAATATTCTCCCTTTCTGTTTCTACATACAAGCCCAAAGCATTTCCATATGAAAATAATCTTAAATCTCTTGCCCATCGCTTAGTGACTCCTACACAGTTATATCATTGGTCCTTGGTGACTTCCAGCTCATTGTTTGTTGGCCCTGTTGAGTGGTGAGGCTCTTTCTGCAGGAGCTGTTTGTTTTCTGAATGTTAACAATGACCTGCCAGTCATCACTGCTGATCAGAGTACTGAATGAGCTTTGCCTTCCTGTCTGTACCCTCAAGTCTGATTTCCAGCTCCCCAGGCAATTACAGTTCATTTGGCTGCATGCAAAGCAAACTGCACTGCCCTACTTCTCAGGCTCTTCAGCTCTGTTGAAGGCTGAGGACAAACTGTTCTTAAAAAGGGTCTATTCTTTTCCACTTTTTTCCATTCTATTCTATTCTATCCATATGTTTGTAACCTACTCTGGACCTATTTTCTGTGCAGAATCAAACCCCTCCCAAAAAGTATTTCTTCAGCAGATGATCTCTCTCAAGCAAAAAAGAGACACCCAAAATATCAGCCTTTGTATCTCTGCAGACGGTGTTATGAGTTTGCTCTTCAATACCAGGCAGTATTAAAATGCCACTTTCAAAGATAAAGGAGCTGATATGCAGAGAAGAGAATTAAACAGAAGCACAGTGGGCTAGACACTTGTCATGGGGCCGATGCCATTAAACACAAAGAGTGAAGCAGGTTGTCTTTAATCACAAAAGGTTTCTGAGCTGTTAGGCCCAGTGGCTGTGGTTTCTTCCAGTATGACTTTTTAATGCTTTTCCTCCCAGTCTGCCCCCATTGTTAGGTTCTTTGTTGTGCTGTTGGTCCACTTGATGCATGGGAAATCAATGATGCTGTTCAGAATCTCTTAGTTTATCTCCAGGCCATGATCCATATTAGCAACCCTCCTGCCCCTGCACCTTTATTGTAATGATCTGTCATTTTTAGAAACTGCAGCCATTTGTAAAAGCTACGCCAGATTGATCAATGTTGTTTACAAATTCAGCAGGTAGGCTGCAAAATTATCCCTGATAAATCATGCAGCCCTCCTGCTCCCCTAGATCCCCAGATAGATATCCACTCATGACGGCGTTCCTGTCAGACGAGGGGGGGGGGGGGGGGGGGGGAGAGGAGCTGGTGGCTGGAGTCGGCTCTCTGTATCCTCAGATGTCTTCTAATTAATCTGGACAGCTTCCAACAATGTGAGAGACCCACTCTGGTTCATCTCTCACCCCAAGAGAGTGAGCCTTGGCCAAACTGTCACTTTTCAACACAGTTCTGTGTGAAGACAGACACAGTCTCTAACCTCGCCCATGTCAGCCTGGATCACTGCCAAAATCCCTGAACGTGAGTTTAGTGGCCAACGGAGAGCTACAGGATCTTCAGGCATGAGGGTAAAAATACATCAATCCTTTTTTTTTTTTTTGTCTCTTTAGGCTTTATTGACAGACAGATCTGGAAATATCTTGAATACAACATTCTACTAAAGTGATTCCAACCTGGTTCCATTGACGTGAACTTTGTTGAACATCAGTTCACAACCTCGGCGCCTTTGTCCCACACATATCCAATTATAACAAAAACTGAAAGGATTCCTTCCACATGAGAATCACAGGAAGTCCCCTTCACTCGTGCACAACAGTTATCAGCCGCGCATCTCGTAGCAGGATTCAGATTTTGAAGATTGACTTTGCTGAGGTCAAAAGAAGGGGATGTCAGTGTATATCACAGATATGAACTGTCAAAGCCTAAAGGGAAAACTCTATAACTAGAACACCATAAAGCACCTCAGGTTCATGTTGCTTGGCAACAAAGAGTCTCTGAAAAGATTTGAATGCAGCTCAGACATGGCTAAATGAAAAGCTGCTTGAGGTAAATATCTGCCTTAGCTGCGTCTTCTCTGTGATGTTCTCTAATTATAAGGCAGCCGGGCTGCTGAGCATGGAATATGCCGGCTGCATCAAACCAGAAAAATTGGCTAATCTTTCCACCTCACCTCAGCCGCTCATGATGAAGCAACTTTGCTTTATCTCGCAGACGCTGGAGTTAAGGTAATTAGCTGTTTGTTTGGGAAGCTTAATTAGTATTGTTTAATTACCTTCATTAGATGTAACACTCCACTTACACTAATAGATCTGGCACACTTACTTTGCAGTTTATCTCAATCAAATGGCGCAAAAAAGTTTCTAATTGTGTAGTGAAATGTAACGTATGGGGGCTCATTAGCTTGTTTGAGGTTACAGTGCCAGCATCTCGATCATTACAGAGCTAACACTGTATTTAGATCCTGACAGTTAATCAGAGTTTGGCAAACTGGCTATGAGGGCTGCTTTTTTAGTGGCTGAATTGATACTCAGAGGACACCTTACTCTTGTGGAAACTAAGCAAAGACACAAGAAACCTTCATCAGCCTACAATAAAAAAGAAAATCAATTCTTTGCTGACAAGCAACTAAAACAAAAGAAAGGGGAGAAAAAAAACAAAGGATAATTCGAGGTGATGAAATACAGAGAAAACCATCTTCACGCACAGATACACACAGATTCTGATCCGCCCCCACACTTATATTGCCACATCCTCAACCATTCTGACAAATCACCTATGGCTGCATACAGAGTGAACCCCCTCTCCCCCTGGTGAGCCGCCCAGAGCTTTATTACACTCAGGGAGTCTGTCTCAGCGATCTACTCTGCTGAGCAGGACGCTGCATGTTTTAACTCCTGCCCTGTAGTCACACAAGCCACTGCGAGCCACACACATTTCTCCATTCACTGCTCATTGATGCAATTAGAAAGGAATTAACATGAAATATGCATGCTGCCCTGAGACACAACACACAAAGCAGAAAGTTTGGTCTCCTCTCGAGTGCCAAAGCGGCTTGAATTCAGACATTGTAATGGAAAAGAGTTGGCACCCAGAGACTGCCCCTTCTCCGATTATTCTTCATTCTTCTGTGAAGGAAAAAGGGGAGCACATGTGAATAGATTTCCCACTGCCAGAGTTTTATTCGACTCAACCAAATTGGAAGCCATACAAAGCAAGTGGTGTGCTGACAAACGCGATCTACAATTCTCTGAACTGGTGCCAGTGTAATTCATTATTATATGACATAATTATCTCCCTTTTTCTTGCTCTGTGGGTGAAAACTGCTGTTAATGCTTGGTCAGCAGAAGCACGGCCAGCCGGCACGTGTGTCAGATCGCATCTTCAGGCTCCTGGTCGGATCTGCCAGTCCCTTATTATACCCTACCTCCAATTTGTACATAGGAGCTTATCTACATTTCCATCAGCCTCGGCCTGAGGCTTTGCCGTGATTGCTAATTAGATGCACTGACCGGCCGGGTATGCTGTCTATTTCTGTGACCCAGGTCTGCCTGCTGTTTTCCATTAGTGTCTCATGGGATTAAATCCATTGTGAATATATATAAAGAGGAAAGATTAGCTAGAAAGTATGTACTAATGCAGTTTATTATTGTATATCTCCTGGTGCTTTACTGGTGGCTCTTATTTTTCTGCATTCCTGCAACCCAACAAACTTTATTCCATCAAATAATAGAGAATATGTCCCAGTACAGCGCTGGCATGATATGTAATTTCACTCTCTGAGCTAGCCTGGTATTGAGCCAAATGAATTGCCTCTACAAACCCTGAGTGCAGGGGTTTTGATGTCGGCGTCCCACTGTATATTTCTGTATAAAGCATGCTTTTGTTTGCCACACAGAAAAAACAGTGAATCTGATCCTTTAAACAGCCCTGTGAACACAGCCAAGCCCATTGGTGCTCCGCAGTGAACGAAGCAGAAAAACTGGAGGTCGGTCCTTGTTTCATCAAGGTAATGTATGGTAATATGTATTTCTCTGCGATGAATGAGCCCGCTCTTTGGAAATCTATTCATCCGATTCTCTTTTAGCTTGGTCGAGATGGACAGGTGCAAGTAAATACTAAAATAAATTCAGACCTTTTCCGATTTTCAAAATCTGATGAGCAGACCAGGGCAATAACACGCTCTGATTAAGCTCTGTGTTCCTGTCCTCCGTTCCTGCCTCATTACACCAGCCAGCCATTTAGTCTTGTTTGGGAAGACATATTTGTTTTATAGAAGTGCCTGGTAAATAAATGCAAAGCTTGGATGCTCACAGCTACTTGTTTACTCCACTGAGAGCATCGCAATGGTGTCGTTCTCCAGCCTCCCACTAGATGGCACAGTATCTTCTCATTATGCAGCAGCAACAGCAGCAGAGGAGGGGGCTGCTTTCAATTCAATGATAGGAGCCTATATCAGCATGAGACACTGCAATCCAATTTGAAACCTTTTGTGTACAGCTAACTTAGTTCCTCCAATCTTACTTGTGGATGAAGAATCGTTCTGTCACCACGCCGTCTCTATCATAACCAGATCCCACTTAAAAAAAGATAAATCTTAGTGACCTTTATTGCAATCGACAAGTGATGAGTCAGTTTTTTTTTTTTTTTTTCAGGTCAGTCACAGATTGAGATGCTCTGCTTTTGTGCTCCTTTTGTGAAAGATTTAGTGTGTGTAGCAGAGAGGGGAAGAGTTTTTCCACAGCTGTTTCTCACTGAGGCCAGAGAGCACGCAGCAGGAGTAATGCAGGTAAAATCAAGCATTTCACACAGAAAGCGATTGCCTGTATGCTCTTTTATGCATCGCCGACTGCCTGCCTTTACACAAACATCTGGAACAAGCTGCCACTACATTGCTTTTTCCCCTTCAGACTTTCAGCTGCAGCAAATGATATTATACTTGTCATAGTGTCAGCCACTCACAAAAGCACACAGCTGACCGAGCTGTGTGAATTTGCTTGAGGAAAAAGGAAAGTTTTCTTTTCACTTTAACACAGCTGGTCTGGAAACAAACAACCTGTCCTTGTTAACAATGCGGCGTGGCATCTAGTCCGGCAGTAAGAGTTCACTGTGTCCTGTGGCTATTTCGGTGCCAGAAGTGTCTGACACATTCTCTGAGATCATGACCGTAGAGCAGATGCTTCATGCTCATGATTGCAGTGGTTGGGAGACTATTGGGGTTTGGCCAATGGGAACAAAGCAAAATAACCAAAAAAGCACACACGCGTGTATTCAGAGTGACTGGCTGAATGCACTTAACTGATGGCATCCATCTCCACCTTCTCTCTCTCCTCTGATTTTTACTTCTCATGTGCTCATCTCCAAAGGTGCCTGGCAATATCATGAGCTGTAATCCTTTGGTTAGTATGCAGCATCTTACAGGCTTGGCGCTGGAATCTGGGGAGACACTCTTGAGTCTGCAGGTGTTTTCCTGCTCCAGCTCAGTAAGCCTCTGCTCGATCTTGGGTAATTAGGAGATAATGAACCCCCGCCCCTCTCAACTCTGCCAAATCATCTGCCACTGTTTAACTGTCAAGTCTACACGGGTGACTCCGTTAGATCTTCCACGCCGCTTCGCTCAGCTCTGACTTCAAACTTGTCAAAATGTCTCCTTCTCAGCATTTGCTTAAAGAGGGAAAAGCCAGATTTATTAGCTCTTAGAAAATTAAACCTTACAGAGAAATGTAGGCAAACATCCAGAATAAAGAGATGATAGTATTATGCTATTACCTCACTATTTAATTACTGCATTACATGGTTATTATAATCTGCCTGCTGGGTAAGACAATGCTGGGCCAATTTGGACCCACTTTGTGCTCAACTTACCACTACTCAGCGTCTAAAACAGCCATCAGCAGATCTTCCACTGACATGATGACAAGCTATATAACAATGAGAATGGCAGCAATGGGAAAATCGGATTCAGTGATGTTGCACACGGCAAAAAGTGGAATATGGGGCTCATTTCTTTTTAAAGGATCTCCATAAACAGAGCCTCCTCCTGAAGAAAACAAACACGCACCTGTCAAGGAGAGTAAGAGACTGCGCTTTAAGGCATTCTGGTTTTTTGACTCTGCACGAAACTCCCCTGTTACTTTGTTCAGCCTGGGGATAATTTAAACACACTGAGAAGATTTGATTTTTAACATGAGAATACTTTGAACTGTCCCTGTTTGTCTCTCCAGGAGACTCCTACTAGACAGGGGAACTTTTCACTGGGTTGCAAATGTGGTTTGAATCCATAATGCGGATTGTTTTAGCTGTGCTTTTTAGGAATGTCTGTTGACACGCTGTCAAAGACAGTTGGTTGACATGTAAAAAAGGACAGACCTAACCCTCACTGACACAGTCGTGTAGCATTCACCTGAAGGCACAGATCAAGATGCCTGTATTCATTTTGCTAATGTAACACTGATGAATCTGACTGAACACCAGCATTTCAGATCTGTCAATGGACTAAAGAATGACTTTGAAACAACGCAGCTTAGATTCAGAATCATGATTATTAACATGATTATTAATTTTGCAGACTGTACCAAAGCAGAAGCTGTTATGATTCCCACATGTATAAAACTCTGATCAGTCACTGGCAGAAAAAGCTGCTAAAATGGGACAGAGTGAAAGATGAGTGAGTGAAATCCTTTTGGAGTTTTGAACATTCGACCAACATGTTAAAAATACAGTATAATGAGGCAGTGGCTTTGCAGATTCCTCTGAAAATGCATTATATCTCCACTTCACCACAGAGATCAGAGTGCATGGTGGGCATTTTGATAAACCTGAAGAAGGTTTGGGATTTCATCAAGTGCTCACACAGAGACAGAGACATTGACTTTCATAAGGTGAGGCTGGAAATTGTGACCTTCCTGCCACGGGATGGTTTGTCCAACCACGGCGTAAAGCTGCACATTGATTTCACCGACCGCTGATGTGATATACCGTATTTACAGAACCAGGAGACGTTTTCAAGTGCAGGGCTCTATTCTGACTTATTGCACACCTGAAATTGAGATCCCACAACAGCTTTTTACACTGTTTCTGTGAGTTTGTCCAGTCAAAGGTTTGTCTTTCCCGTTTCCTCTGCTTCTCTAGAGGCCAGAGTGCAGCAGCTTCTACCGCTCTCCGGAACAGTGCTTGAAGTGGAAAAAAGGGGGTGGGAGTAGGTAAGGATGCTCAAGCGGCCCACAGACCAACCGGCCGACTGGGATTTTTCCCAGTGTAGTAAAGGCTACATTCTGAATTTCTCCCGTAAATAAAAGATACTAGGAGATATGGCTGATGTTCACATCATAAATGCATTTAACATGTTGGGTCTACATGTAACAAAGCTCACCAGAGACTGTTTTTAATCAGGGGCTTGGAGTCTTGACATTTTGGTAAATGCGTATGTCAGCGTGTCAGTCATAGAGAGCATATTTGTTTTTCATATCTCTGTCTGGTATGGGCGCTTGGCTTCGGTTAATATAAAAAGCTGACCGGGATTGTTATGACAGCAGGGAACATAGTAGGCCACCAACACAAGCTGCTGGATGACCTTTACTGCACAGCATTAAATGTAGGAAAGCCGTGTCAATCATCAGTGACCAAACACATTCCCTCCACCCTGAGTGTGAGTTGCCGCCTGCAGGCAGACACTGTAAAATACCCCGAGCAAAGAAAAAAGATCACCAAGGACTCCTTCATCCCAAAAGCAATTAATGTGGTCAACAAACTACAGCAAACTTAAATTTCTAATTTTGGCTGAACTCCACGGGCACTGACTGTTGTGCAGCTGAGGGATCTTTGTTCTGTTAATGTGATGTTTTCATCTCGTGGACATGTGTTTTTTTTTTTTCTCAGTGTGAGACCAAAGACAGTTTTCCTGCCTTCGCTGGACAATAAAGTTTATTCTATTCTATTAACCAAGGGGAAATAAGCATTTCAATTATTAGGGTGAAACATAACTGATGTGTGTGTGTGTGTGGTGTAATGAAGTCATCAGGCTGGGATGCCCTTAGTTCCTTGTATCCTCGGTGGAATCGCTGATTACTTTTTCTTCTCTCTACTCCATGTTAGCGTGTCACATAAATGAAGCACCTCAAGCACTGACAGAGAAAAACAAGGCAGGTGGAAGCAGGTGAGGGTCACATGGTGCCCCCTGGTAATGCTGTTTATTTAAGATCATTATAAAATTGTTGGTGTGCAAGAACAGTCACCTGCATATTGTATGAAGGCTTTACAACTCTCTCTACAGTACTGGTTAAATATATGGTAGAGATCTCAAAATGGACAGCGAGCAGGTTGAGACTATTTCGATCCATCACATTATTGTCCTCTTGCTGTGGTTATGTTGTATTGGAGTGTAATTAGCAGATATCCGGATAACGGATATCTGCACCAAAACTTCCTCTTCTGCTCAGCAATCATTGTTCACGGTCCGATTAGCAACTTGAATGCAGCTGGAGTTGAGAGACGTCGTCTGGATTGTTTCGTGTCCAGATGACATTTCATCTTATCTCTATAAACAGAGATCTGCACATGAATGCAGATATTCTTTAAAGAGCTTAAAAGAATCATAATTGTCATCAGATGATAGCTGCTGGTTTCTGAGATATCATTTCAGCCGAGGCGTTCTGCCTCTTTAGCTCGCCACATGGGATGTTTACCTGCATGCAACCAAAGCCAAACGTGATTGGTCAGTAAGGATCGTACTGCAAACATTAGCCTCCAACACCAAAATCTTATCCCGTCTAAGCTTCGGCATTCATGTGCAGAAGTGTGACAACTTCTTCATTGTTTGAGAATGAAAATGGAGAGAATGAACAAGAAGAAATACTCAAAGAAAACAAGTGAATCCTCAGATAGCAGCCATGTAGTTTGACAGCTGGTCGTACATGCACTGTGTGTATGGTTGGCACTGAAAAGATGGTTTTCTTTAAAGTTATCTACCTATTAAGTGCGACAATAAAAATTTTAGAAATCAAACAAAGCAACAACCAAAAAAATCTAACTTTTACCAAAATCCACGACAAATGATCAGAGCAGCTTTGTGTTTGCTGCAGCTCACAAGAGTTAAAGCTGACTTTTTGGCATTTCCCAGACTTGCAGAATTTCCTTCAGATTTGATTCAACAGAGCACTTAACTTTTCATTCAGAGATGTCACATGTTAAACATTTATGTGAGCAACTGAGAACAGACTTATCACATCAGCTTTTATCTCTCTTCACAGTTAAACATGTCTTGACTTTGGGAGTGCAAACAAAGGAATGAATGCAGTCACATCACATCCATCAAGAAATATTTGAATTTATATATATATATATATGTATATAAAAAATCTGCAGACACAAGGGATAGAACAGATAGTGTTTGGCCAATCATAGACCAGAGGGCACATGACATTTCCTCAGGCTGGTGTTGGCTTCCAACTCAGTGAACCTGCTTCCAGACATCAGCAATTCAGGCTTTAATAATAATAATAATAATAATGATAATAATAATATTAAGAAGAAGAAGAAGAAGAAGAAGAAGAAGAAGAAGAAGAAGAAGAAGAGGAAGAAGAAGAAGAGCAAAAACACAAAAAATATGAAAATATAAAAGCTGAAAATTAAAGTAGTGAAAATGGCAGTAGAAAGAGATAAAGAGTTGGAAAGAAGTGCCTCTCACTCTGGCTCCATTTGCACTTATTTTTTATTCTGATGATGTTTCGACCCTCAGGCCTTCTTTAAGATCAAATATCAGAGTAAGACCCACACACTTGTATGGTATATAGCCTGCACCCTCGTACCACATCTGATGGTGATTAGATCGTGTTCCTCCATTAGGGTGAGAAACTTTCACATGTATATGGCTCCTAAAGTCTTCAAAAGCAGAATGGGAGCCAGAGCCTTCAGCTATCAAGCTGTGGAACCATCTTCTAGTCTCATGTTCGGGGGGCAGGTACCCTCTCTGTGTTGGGGCTTACAACTTTTCTTTTTGATAAAGCTTATGGTTAGGGCTGGCTCAGGCTTGACTTGGACCAGCTCTAGTTATGCTGCTGTAGGCTTAGACTGCCGGGGGACTTTCCATGATACCAAGCTCCTCTCTCCTCCTCTCCTTCTCCATCGGTACACATTCACGTCCATTATTAATTAATGAAGTTGCATGTTGTTTCTTCCCTGGAGTCTTTATGCTCTCTGGTCTGGCAGGTTCTCGTGGATTGTGGCTGCGCCTACTGCCGTTGCCCTGCTTGATGGCCATCGCTCCTGTTATTATATCATTGTTTTAATATGAATACACTACATACATCATATATTATCATATATTAGTATATTCATGTACTATCATACATGTAGCATGTACATACACTATGACACACTATTTTATTGCTAGTAATATTATTATTATTATTGCATCTCTCTCTCTCCCTCTCTCTCTCTCTCTCTCTCCCTCAATGGCCACCCACCCAAGGAAGTTTTCCTCACCACCATCGCCAAGCGCTTGCACATGGGAATTGTTGGGTCTCTGTACATTAAAGAGTACGTTCTAGATTCGCTCTGGATTATTGTGATTTGGTGCTAAATCAAACTAAACGCTTGCCTGATTAAAGTAGGTCTTCACTTTATTTTTGAAAATGTAATCATATAAAATTGGCTGCCATGTTTTCTATCACCAAAATGAAAATTCAGTTCAGTATGCAGATGTGAGAGATGTAAGATGTTTTTCCTTATGCAGACTGTGTACACTGGTCTCCAGTATCATGTGCCTCATATGCCCAGTTGTCCCTCTCAACATTCTGCATAAGAACAACACTTAATTTATTGGAAAAGGACTTTAGCAGCAGATGGAGAATGTTAGACAGGGCTGTGTAAAATAAAATCATACAATCATAGCTGCTAAGAATAACGCTCAAAATGTCAAAGCTTTTGAGCTTTTGTGTTAAACCAAACACAGAAAACACAGGTGAGGAAGAAGAAACTGGGGTACCAATTCACCCTTCTTCTATATCGCTACGGAAATGTTCCCCTGTCCCCCCACGATGGCACACACATATGAATTGTTGTGGCAACTGAATGGCTTATTTTGTCTTATCACTTGGGTATTTTAGAAAACAAGCGCATCCACATTAAGGGAATCCACGTTTTAAAGGTTGTGGTAAAGGGCAGCAGCCACGGGGGTGGGCAGGGCCCCAGTTGATATTGACAGCATCTCTAAGTGATGTCTCCAGATTCTTCATACATTATTCAAGCATCGACTGGGGGGACGACTCTCCCCAACTAGACTTCCCTCAGAGATTTTAAAATGGCCTGTGTCTGTGTCAGCTTTGTTTAGGGTAAAAAGCATACCCAGAGGGGAAAATACACTTTATTTACCTTTTACATATTTATTGGAAGTTAGCATTCAGAATCAACCCGCTGTCTTCCTCTGGTCCTGGGAACAAAACTGTATAATCAGTGAAAAAAGGAGCGCGCTGTTAAAACAAACCGTCATTAGTATTGAACAGTATTTTTGGATTTGTCTTTGTAGTCTACAGATGTAACACCATTATAAACACAGTTCTTCATAGGTCACCCCTGCGCTAATTAATAAAGATAACGAATGAATAATCTGCCCTTATCTCAGACACCTGGTAATTATGTATAATAGTTCAGAATTGCATTCATTTAACATGCTAATTAAAGGCTTAGCATTTATGGCTGTGCCTCAGAGGCTGATTTTGCTTAAAAAAAAAAAAAAAAAAACACAGCCTAACGAATGTTTTAGGCACCAGGGTTCTGAAGCCTATGCCTTCAGATCAGCGATAGTCTTTCATCAATTGATGATCTTTTCGCTGCCACACAATTGTTCATTTATCTCAACAAGGATGATGGATACAATTGACCTTCTCCTCCTGATGAAATGGTATTTGTACTGCCAAGCTGTGCACAAAATGTCTTGCCTCTCTCAGAACTGTGCTTTTATCAGTTCTGCTATCAAAAGTTGAAGAGAAAGAATGGATAATTCTACCATAAGTGACAGTGACATACAGTCCAGATGTGATGAATCTTTTCCTGGCAGCAGGTTTTCTGCAGCATGCTGAAAATGTCTGTCTAGTTGTGACACTCAATTTTCTTCTTCACACATTAAGAGAGATTATGAAATTAAATACTGTATAGAAGATCATGTGTCACTTCCTACGTCTTGTTCCTGATTAGATATTTGTTATTGATTTGTACACGTGAGTGCTGCTGGTGCTAATTAAACTGAAAAAATTGCACATTTTTACCTAATCGCTTGTAGGAAAGAGACAATGACACGTGGTGCATCATTTCTTCCTATACTTTCTGTGCTGTATAGATAGGTTAAGTGTTGAAATTGAAAGTGTAGATTTCCTCTGGGTGCTCCAGTTTCCCCCCATTAACCAAAGACATGCAGGTTAAGTTGACTGGCGACTCTAAATTGCCCGTAGGTGTGAATGTGAGTGTGAATGGTTTCCTGTCTCTCTGTGATACTCCTGTAATGGACTAGTAACCTGCCCAGGCTGCACTCCGCCTCTCATCCAATGTAAGCTTGGTTCGGCTCCAGGCCCCCTGGCACTCTGCACAGTGAGCAGGTATAGAAAATGGATGGATGGAAGTTTAGTGCTGAAATTAGTTGTATTATAGTTCAACCTGATTTCCAATCCTTATGTCCCTAGAGGGTATTGCATGCAGTCCTCTTTTCACGTTAATGCCTTTAACATTTGGTGGGAGGTGACAGCGGAGAAGTGGTGGGAGGTGGAGAGAGCAAGGTGATAACTTTCAAAGTGCTCATGATCCAGTCAGCAGTGAAGAGGCCGCATTACCATCTGTTGTAATTTCTGAAGCGCATGCATGCAAAAGTATTTTGTCGTACAGCGTCACTTTTGTCCTAGTTCTTCTACCATGTTCACCATCTTAAGGTGGCGTTTTAGCATAGCACAAATGCTACATGCTGATTGTGGGAATGGAAGCGCCTTTTTCAACATGTAAAAAAGATCAATTATTACTCTAGCGTCATCAAGAGGACATGGTAAGACCTCAATCATGCTTTGAGCTAGCTGTGAAGAGAGCAGAGGTTTGGCCAGGCCTTACACCAAAGGTGACCATCTGATAAATGGAAGATGTCCTGGCTGTTAAGGCTTATGGGTAATTCTACAGTAGGTAATGTGTTAATTGACTGTCTGTCACCTGTGAGGGTGGTGACACTGGTTCCCGCTCAGGGTTTAATAATAACTGGCTTAGGTTTTTGGCTGACACTTGCTGTGCAAAGCATGAGCATTTGTCTTCGCCATGTTTATTATTTTTGTTAGTTTTCATCTTCTGGTTTGCAAAAAGCACATGATGAAAGAAAGAATACATGAAAATATATGGTGGGAGGAGATGTGCCATGACTTTTCTTCTATTAATTTTCTCAGACAACAAAAGAAAACCATCACTCTTTGTTTAGATCCATATTACTTCATCATGCCTTCGCATAGAAAAATGATTCTACAAGACTTGGATCTTTAGAAACACACCTTTCGATAGTCCATTTATGGTCGATGTTTTTAAGAGTGTCAGATTATACAAAGTATGTGCTGTGAGGAACCTTCAAACACTAAGTGATTGGACAATAAGACTCCTTAACTCTGAGTCTAGTATCCATGCTGACTCCTCTCATGGAGACATTTGTAATATCGGCTGTTTTGTCCTCTCCTAGTCAGACATGTCAAACAGCAGCTTGAAGGTAGCTCAAGACAGTCGTTACTAATGATATTAACAATGCCTTGATAGTCTACCTGTGCTCTCTCTCTCTCTCTCTCTCTCTCTCTCTCTCACACACACACACACACACACACACACACACACACACACACACACACACACACACACGCACGTGCACTCAGGTCCATGAACCTCTATGATACAGCTGCTATTAATACTTGTATTATTGTTATTAGCACTCATACCACTGCCTGGAGCAGCAGTTATAGGACAATCGCTGCCACAAATACTATCACCCATATTGCCTCAGGTACTCCTGGTTGAATGCTCCTCTGACATCCAGCGTTGGGCGACAGTGCAGTGCTGCCTCACATCCACTTGGCAAACATCCAGAGTCAGAAAACTGATTACTGCGATGCACTCCAAGTAGCAGGAACACTGCAAATGAGCTTCTTTTGCTTATATGCCTCACCTCATATGTTCTCATGAAGGTATTATTATTATTCATCATGGCCCCATGGCATCAAGGCAGACAGATGTCTCTTGTTATACTTCATACATGCAGTGGAGTATTATATTTCATTTTATATTTGGACCATTTAGCTCAAGCAGTTCGAGGCTTTTGAGAGGCAACAAAAAAACGAGTCCTCCAAATGTCGGTCGGCTTTATGAGGCTTTCTCACAGCAGCTCACTGAAAATGTTAACATAAGCCAGAGCACGGTAGACTCAGCATTCAGTCTTATTCCTCCAAATGATGTATAGTCACAGACCAACATGCTTGATTAACAGGAATGTGTGACATGCTAAAGCTAAAACAAAGAAAATTGACGATAGCAAATATGATATGCTGTCATTATTTTATTTTTTTTGGGGGGGGGGGGATTCTCCATGTTGATCACAAATGACTTTTGCAAAAACTTCACAAAAATGATAAATTTTCAGCCACACTGTTTGGAATCTCACAGTCTTATTTCTGCTTGAGTGAATCTTCTTTCATTGTAATGGTGGACGCTGTTCCTTTGTCAGAGTGATGGGGTGCAGGGCTGACATTAAACCACTCCTGCTCTGTCCTGGGGGAGCCGCTGGTGTTTCTGTGAATCCGATTTTCTCTCTAATCTGTTTCTTCCTTCATCTCTCTGTGGGACCTGCACTTATCTGTGCTGTTGATGGAGGGAAAGGGCCTCAGACTCAGAGAGAATGGAGCCGTCGCTGCATTGAAGGTTGGGAACAAAAGATCTGCCATCGTCACAGTCCTCTTGTATCTTGCTGCAACTCTTTAAATAGCTCTTCTGGTGGCTATAGGCTCTTATCTCCCATTCACTCATTTACCCCTTTTTGCAGCTCTACAGGCCATTATCAGATCCAGATTCAGCTGTTTTCATTTCCGTTTATTGTAAAAACATGAGCATAGTTGGCGCTGAAATGCTTACCAGGCACAATCACAAATGGCTGCTAATGCTGGGAGGTGCTGTAAAGGTTGCTGTGAGGATAAGCTCATTGTTTCCACCCCATTTGAAAAAGACCAGTGACACTGATATAAAAGCATATCTGAAGGCGGGTCCCTTTGATTGTTGAGAGGTGCCGTTAGCAGAATCTGGGCATCTGGTCGACAACCTGGCATGTCTTTCTCTTGGTCAGCTAACGTTTAACCGGATTATCCACTCGCAAAGAAATGCATTGAAACTCTTGAGAAAATTGGAGGCAGATATAACACGGTCAGTCTCTCAAAAGTCAAGATGATCTTTTTCTCCAAATGAGGAAATAGAATTTTCACAGTTTGCATAATCCAGTTGAATTTCATCTGTATTTAGTACTTGAAGATGTAATCATCACTAAAGCATTGAGTAACATGCAAGAAAAAATTGCACCTTAAAAGTTCCTGTAGCAAAGTGAATTCATGTATTTTTTCTCCTGTCTATAGCTTATATAGCTATATATAAAGATGAAAAGACAGCAAAATGTCTTGACACTCATCATTTGCTCTTCTGATGCTTTCTCTATTTGTGGAACTGCTGCTGCATCCACACTGAATGAAAACTTGTGTTGTTATATATTTTCATTGCCCGTTAGATGAGTTTGACCTCTGCTGGTGCTGCAACTTCTCCTCAGAATGGATGTTTTGAATGTGGCTTCATTTGCTTGGCACAAGTAAGCAAATCACTCAAAACACAAACTGTGTTTATTCATCTGTTTTTGCTTAACGCCACTATAATTACAGCCTATGACATCCATGGTATCACTTAATACTATTTAGCAAGATGTTTGACTGAGTGCTGTGCTAAAGCCAGTCTAACATTTGATGGTGTGGTCTGATATAGCTGATGAATGTATGAAAACTTGTCACTGTAGGAACAGTACTTACAACCTTCAAAACGAGTCACAGCTTAACCATGTGTGCACTTCATGGCACTCAAACAAACAGCACTACACCTCCGAGTTATTGTAGAGAATGTCTGTAATTTTTTCCCCACACAATTAAAGAAAGGGAAAACCTTGAACATGAACCCTCCTGAGTTTGTGACCAATGCTGGCAGGATCTTGTCACTGTAGGATATTCAAAATATTCAGCACAAAATACTCCAGCTTTCCACATTCTAATGACGTGAAGGTGAAATACCTTGCTTCACTCCTGTCACTGCATGTCTTTCAACAGTGTGCGCAGTCCTGTCACAAAAAGAAAAAAAAAACAAAACATTTTTAAATTGTTCTGATTTCCTCCTATTATGGAGAAACTGAATGGCGCTTTTCATGATGAAATAGAGTGAAATGACAACAGTTTAATGGCCTCTCTGAATCTACATTAGCCATATGCCAGCTTGCACTTCCTTCAGTTGATGAGTCGTTAATACAATGTCTCCATACTTAAATTGCATCATCTTTAAGCTTCAGTAGGCTGTAATTTGTGGCAATTAAACTCTTTCCAGTGACTTGCTTATGAATAATGGATAGGTGGACAAGTTGAGAACTGTCGCAGTTGGAGAGGCACCATGATTGTGCAGCATGGCTGACCTATGTCAAACGCCATCTGTCTCCTGTCACTGAGATGCATGATACCCAGCTTCAGACAACTCATCTGGCCAGACGCTGCAGGAGATGGTTGTGTCATGGTGTGCACAGTTAGGTTTACTTAGCCCTTGCCCTGTACAGTGTTTTTCTATAAAATTATTCAAGTTCTAAGTTTCTAAGCTTACTGACGTCAGAGAAGTTGTGAAGTGATCACAAGAACAAATTGCACGGCGCGCAGGGGGATTTATGGGCAGAACTGAAAAATAATGTTATGTTTTTATTAGTGTTTGATCTAAAAACTAAGAAACTAAGAACTAAGAATCCTGTTCCGCCTAGTCTGCCATGTTGCACCACCATGTTTGCATGGTAGCCCAGAATGGACAAACCAGACACTGACTCTAGAAAACGCCTTTTGTGTTTTTACATATTCTAAAGAGGAGGGGTACTCAGTTGGTTGCAATTTGCAACTTCGCCACTAAATCCTACACCCCGGTCCTCTAAATGGTTTTTCAGTCATATTCTACTGGCCCCAGGCACAACAGAGCCAGAGAGGGGATTTCCAGTGTTGCTGATGAATGCCTGTTATTCCTCTCTTTGAGGCTGCCGAGATTTGAAACTTCCTAAATATCAAATCTCCCAGCTCCCCTGAACTTTTCATTATTCTCTATACACATTATTTCTTTTTTCCTGAAACTTGAATGAACTTGAATGCAGCAGTTAAAGGTGAAGGGAGCTTCAGACTCAATCTATACTGTAGTGAACAACAGCGAGTAAAATTCAGATAAAACTGAGTGCTGCATTTTGGCAGTGTGGAGAGATACGTCGCAGGAAAATATACTAAACAGTGTTATTATAGGCAAGGGGATTATCTTTGCCGAACTGTATCAGTTGGCTGAGATGTGGTTGGTTGGAAATCTCTGTGAGAAAATGAAATGTAGAATTTCCTGTGAGGGAGAGGAACATGTTTGTGAGCACTGTAGTTTCCTGCCACAGCCGTTACGTTACTGAGGAGTCACAGTCTCCACCTTTAATCAGTGCCGTGTTAGCAGTATGTTATGTTTTCATTACAGCTTTGTTGAATACACTGAATTTCCAGTGCTGGAGGTGTAATGTTGATAATGCAGAGAAAATTGGACCTGGCCCTTGTCCGACTTCATCCTAGTCAAGTTTAACATATCACGTCATTGTGATGTGCACATGCAGACATGGAGCAGAGGAATAAACCGTGATGAGTGTGTCACATGAGCCAAAAGAGAGTTCATTTCATTTACAACTGGAACACAATGCCACGGACATTTACTGAATGGAACGAGGTAAGAAGCTGTCAAATTTTGATCCACCTTCCTAAAAGGTAGCGTCAAGATCTTTTTGGATGCGATCCATCTCTTCTAAAAATGTAAAATGTGTCTGTTGTCAGTCATTTAGGTCATGCCATACCTAGAAAAACTACAACAGACAGAGTATTGAAGCGCTGCTGTTGGTAAAGAATTAAAACAATGTACAGTAGCGAACGAATGAGTCATGTCTCATATAACCATGTGCTAAAATTACAGTGAGCCTCTGCTTCTCAGCCCTTTTATCATTAACTCTGTAAGGACTTATCATCACTATCACTGCACATTACCTCCCTCATTAAATGGCATATTAAAGCTGCACTGAGCAGGATTTCCTTATAAAAACATTCCCCTCTTAAAAGCCTAATTCACCGAGGTGGCAACAGAAAACGTCGTGTCCCACAGTGAGACGGTTTAACTTCACTTTAATTACTCAATTTAAATTCCAATTTAAATCTCATACCCGAATCTGTAGCCTAAAAAGCAAGCAGCTCTCCGTCCATAGAAAGCAGCACTTGACAATGTTAGCTGTGTTCCTGTCTCCTTTCTGTCTGTTCTCCTTCCGAGCATCACAGAGCAGCTGAGCTGGTCGACACTAACATGCTGTGTGCAGTTTGATTTTAGCCCGAGTTTAAAGAAGTTCCCTGTTGATTCACTTTGCAGCGAGCCATTAAAACATTATGCTTCAACACATTTAGGCTAATTTGAAGGCAGTGACAGTTCTTGACGTCAGTTTTTTTTAATCTCACTTTGAATTTCTGATAGAGGTTGACTCAATGCCTACCCTCTTGGTGGTCCTCTTGTGGTTACTCCTATCCACAACTGGTTTATGGTTCAGGATTTCACATCCCAATTGTGGGAAGAATCACTCCAATATCTCATGTCTTGTTTTAACAGCATGTTGGGGTAACATCGCCGCCTCAGCACATTAACTATATTTACTACCACCCTTTTCCACAGGAAATTGCCTTGGCAGGGTGAAGAAGTACTAGGAGGGCATTTCCTGAATTTAAGTCCCCCTATAATTTATAAATGGGCATTTCCAGAATCACATGTCACATTTGTAAGTGTCGCCATGCCGCGGCCGTAGACTACAGCTGTGGATGAGAAAATAAATGCTAATACTGAATGATGTCAGGACAAAGTAAGAACTGTCAATAAACCATCTGTTGTGGAGGAGTGAGAAAGACAGAGCGACAGAGCATTTGCCAATTTCATGTTACATCATAGGAAGTTGTATGGGAATGTGTTTGCATGAATCAAACATATGTGTGTGTGCAGGTCCGTGCATCTTCATACAGCAGCTGGCCCATGGAAATGAACAGGCCATAAAAACATCCATCTGTGGTATTTCTTCTGTCTTTCACAGAGTAACTGTGCAGCAAACTGTCATATCTAACTCCATCAACTCTTTTTTTTTATTTCCAAGTGAATTTAAACTCTCAGACAGCATCGGTCTTGATGTTCCTCGCCAGTGTGTGTTTACAGCATGCCTGTTGCGTGCTCGCTCCCCGTCACGTTATCGCACCTTGTGACCCGATTATTTTCTCCTTCACCTGTCAGTCTCCATCTTCGCATGCATTCACAAAGTAGTCCCAGCATGCTCAGTGCAGCATCAAGACAAAGGTGAGACTGACTGCAGCGTGAATGCTGCCATGGACCAACCTGACACAGGGGAGGAGATATCAGAGATGAAATATTGGGACAAACAGTCGCTTTGAAGCTGCCAGGGGAGATGAGGAGGGACTGGATCTGCTGATATGAGCAAAGTTCTTTCGGGACATTTATTAAGCATAATTTCGTCGTGGGGGGAATGAGATAAACTGTACACAGGGTGGGGAGATTTTGTGGGCGTGTGGAGGGTTTGGAAGAGGAAATCTGATATTCTTCTTCTCCACAACACACCCGTCAAGCTTAAGCATTCTCACAAGGAAAATCTATAAATTAGTCTTCCCTTTCCAAGAGACTGCATGTGTTCTGTGTTTTAACTGTTGATGTGGGCTTCAGATTGCTTATACTGCGTGCACCACCTATACCAGGAGAAAATGAGACGAGTTGAGTTAATTCAATCAAAGTTCATCCCTCTGTGTGATGTTCGGCTCTCACGGATCATTCCAACAGCATGCAGGAAAGAAAGCTGTGTGCCTCTACTGTGGGAACAATCTGATGACCCTCCTCCTCCTCCTCCTCCTCCCCTTGCTCTTAAGAGCTCCACACATAATACATCACCTTCAGTCTACAGGCAGTTTCTGATGTGTTCATTCAAAATGTGAATGATACAGTGGTGGAATAGAATCTCCATGCAGAAATGTATTCGACTGTTCAAGCTTCATACTGCTCGATGCATTGTCAGGCTTTCCTTAGCTTCCTGTCCACGCAGGGCCTTTATTTTTGTTTGTTTCTTCTCTCTCAGCATTAACACACTGTTTCACTGTGTGACACCGAGCTTCTTTGACAACCGCTGTGCTTTTAGTAGCCACAAAAAGCACTTTGCAGCAAAACCGCACAATGATAACAGCTATCCAGAAGCACATTCATCGTGGGGGCTGAATAAATGTCTTTATGTTTTTACAAATTTCTTTTTACACTGTTGGCCGTGTTTGGATTTCTGTTGTTGTTTTTTAGCCTCCTAAATTTCTTTGTTACTGAGCTGAGTACCTCCAATTTTGAGCTGACCCCCTCCTATTTGAAATTTGACATTTATTTAAAAGCACAACATGTCACATTTTCACAGTAAACTGTCTAAAAACGACCACATCAGCAGTATATCTTAAATATTTTGAACTGTGTCCTTATTTTGTTCAGATGATACTGATGAGTGAGGAAAGTGACACAACTAACATTTCTGCCTGAATCACGTCATGTGGATTTTCATTGTCAGTGGCGGTTGTTTAACAATGAAGACAACAACTCCCATGATCCCCAGCTTCTTCGCAGCATCGTCATGTCTGCTTTGATTGAGAGACACCTCGGGACAGAAATACTGTACGTTTAGGTAACTAGTTCTTAGATTCCAGAGAAAATCAATGTATTTGAGAAGAATCAGGACCTTGCAGAAACGACACATAATTTTTCGTAATTGAATTAAAATGCAACATCCATGGTGCTGTACTTGGGTTAAGACTGGCCTTTTTTTTCTATGCCAGCTCTGTCTCTGGTCGTTTCAGTGTGAAGTGGAGCTTTTGTTTCAGGTGAACATGTGAATCTCTGTCTCTGTCAATAAGGTATTGCCTTGCATGTATGCTATTTGCATAGATATGCAGGAATAAATGTGTTTTACTGAAAATGAAGTATTCAATAATGCTCCACACATACAAAGACTGCATGGAATTGACAGTATGTTTTTTGTTTTTCAGCATGATTCCTTGAGATGGAGCACTTTAATCATCTCACCCGTGGCCTCCAAGGGACTCATACCTTGCTGTGCCAAAGGAATACCAATACTCCACACAACCGAAATGATGAATTTCTGATTCAGAGGCACCCATGCAAGTAAGACAGAGTAGTTGTTTAATGGAAGTTATTTTCTGGTACATTGGAGTAATTGGGATGGCTACAGTACCTTCTCTGTAAACACATTTGTAATTGTGCTCACTCACGAAATGGATGTCTGTGTTTTACAAATCACCGCTCACTGACGCTGAGCTTAGATACAGTATCCAGATCCAAGCATCCAACTGCAGAAGGATTTTCACTAAGATGATGCGGCAAGGATGCGGTAGTCAGTATGCTCTCAATCTTGATCGGGATCTTCAAAAACAAATGAGCTCCGCGCGCTGCTCAGTGACAGCATTTGCGTCAGCTAACGTGTATCAGGAGGCGAACAGGAGTTCTGTTTTATATGCTAAATGTGTGTGAAGGTGTGCCACTATGGGGTGGAAGCAGTGGTGGAAAGATTAGATCCCTCATCTCACATGCAGCTAGCTTTCATACCTGTCAATGTACTTACCCATTACATGATATGGTACAATCAGAGAAAAAGACTTTTGAGTATAAGAATAGTGGATGCATGCATGCATAGTGACTCCCACAATGCACCTTGCATAGATTCCTGAATTTGTGCATTGTACTCCAGAACTTAATCAATCATATAATGAGGCAAGAAAAATTGCTGTTATTAGCCTCTGTCCTTAAACGCACAAGCTAACTATATAGTAGAAGAGCATAATTGCCATTTTCTGATGATTTGTAAGTACCAGAGCCAATAATTACACATGATCAATGATCATTTTAAGCTGACTTTCACAACTACAGTGATGTTTTTTTTTCCAGAACTGAGAATGTTTTTCTGTCGTAAGTTTGCAAAAAGAGAACTCTGTTTAAAAGATGATGATGCTTAGTGAATGAATTTCATTTAAACATGCAGTAACTGATTTTTGGTCACCACAAAACTGACATATTTACTGTTGACATTGCAAATTTGTCTGTTTCTGTTTGTCTTTTCTGGCCAGTGCTTCACTATATTCACCAGCAAGTTGCTGACTTTGTCTGCCATTTGATACTGAGCAGGTAGTATTCAATGGAAAGAGTGAACCAAAACAGTAAAGCTTTGGCCTGAAAACCAAAACAAGGAGCTGAAAGATGCCACAGTGCTGACCATGGAGTTTTAAATACACATACTTCAGTTTGGGGGATAAGAATCTTGTGCTTGAGCAGTTTTTGGATTAAACATTTACTTGTCCTTAGATGACAGTAGGTGCAAAATTAAGTAGATCATAAGTGAGAAAACAGCATAATTAATCAAGGAGATTCAGTTATTCAGGACAAGCTGGGAGGACTTTTATGAGTGGAGGGGAAAAGATCACTGTTTTCACTGTACGTGCTTGTAATAGAACTGATAGACGTTGGAGGAAAAGCCCTCTAGATAACCATGCAATGGAATAGAGGAGACTAAGGGCCATGGCAAGAACAGTTATAAAAGATGCAAAGGGAGAAAGCTGGCACCAATTTTATAGTACCTTAGAGCCAGAAAGAGTCATTCACGAATGAAATACTTTTAAGTTTTATAAGTCACTGACTCTTCAGGTCAAAGAGGGTAGTTCTATGAGTTATCCACTTGGTGAAGTTTTGCTTTTGGTCGTCAAGGCAAACCTCCATCTGAATAAGAAACCACTTGTCTTTGTGATTGCGTTTTATCAGTAGCAAGTGGCAGAAAAATATGGACTGTCTGCATGTGAGGCTTAATGCTTGGTGAGGACTGTTGTTCCTTTCATTGTATACAGTCTATTAGAGTAACGGGCTTGATCCAAGACCATAGCAAGCTACTGCTGCGTACTGATCTTGCTCAAGGTTACCGACAATGTCTGGCTTTTTGTCTACCCATCTTATATGTTGTGTGTACAGAGAATAGTTCCAAATGGACAAGGACAGATACAAGTAGGATTAACTACTATTTTTGTTTGGATCTGGACTATTTAGTTGTTAGTTCCTGATTTATTTTGTAGCCGTCCCTCATGTGTCTAAGTGGACTTTACTTTCTGTATTTTTCCCACCCTCATGATTGTTTGATTGTGTTCACCTGTGTCTGGTCAGTTCGCCTCTCAGTCTGTTTAAGTCTGTGTGTTTCCCTTTGTCTTTGTGGCATCATCCCTTATATGTGGCCTTCCTTGTTCCTTTTGATTCTTTTAAGTAAGTCCTGTTAGTAGTCCAGTCCCTGGTATCTGTGGTTTTTGATCTGTGTTCTGTTTCCCTGTAGCCTTCTTGTTTTTTGATTTTTGAACATAGTTGGATTTAGTTTACCCTTATTTTTGTTAAATAAATCATTTGGACTGTTTCCTCTCAGCTTTTTGTAAACTTTGCATCATTGGGTTCACTCCTTGCCTTTTGCTTGGCCGCAAACCGTAACAATTTTTAGCATATTTATTAATCGCTGTAAAATACATGAAATATAGGCACCTGGCTCATTTTATTTGAATCCACAATAAATAAATAAAGGACCAACAGGAGGCAGCTTGAACCAGAAAGGGTTTAGAGGTTCAGAGAATCATCAATCTATCGACCAGATAGGCAGAACAAAGGCTGGAAAAACAGACTGGAAATGGGCCAGTGTATATATACTGAGAGACAAACGAGGGAAATGGGGAACAGGTGAGCAGGTGGGTAAGGATGGTCAGGTGATGGGAGCAGAATAACGACTCGGAGCTGACCCCCACCAAATGTCCTCTTCAAAATGCAGCTCTCCTTTGTTGCACACAATATTTGCTTAAATTGGTAATGAATGACTACAGCAAACAAGCCAGTTTGTTCTGCAGACAGAGCAAAACAGTATACTTTCTTTATTCACATGCTGACATATATTAAAAATTCAGGCTGTGCAATTAAATGCCAACCATAATATTGTGTTTTCATTTTTTTTGTTTTTTTTAAAAAGTCCTCCTGAGGTGTATTCAAGTTCATTTCACACACTTGCTCTCTGTCTTTATGAGAATATGGTTTTACCCAGGATATCATGTTCTTTGGAGTAAAAAAGAAGCTGCTTTATCTTTCATTCAATAGTGTTTGTCCTTTGCATTTTCCAGTAAATGGAGAGTTGGCAGTGAGGAGTCATAACAAAACTTAAGGCAAAATGGAGAGAAAAAAAACACGTTGGCGTCATGCAATGCTCTTTTCACGTGCACGTCTGGCAGAAAAGGAATTAATTTGGGATGTGATTGCAACTGCAATAATTATGTATGACCTTATAAATTATACCAGGAAAAATGTAAAATAGGTAATTTATTATGATGGATTGTGCTCAACAGTACAGCAGTCTGACTCTGTAAGATGCCTTTAATGTTTGTGGAAACAATGAGAGCCTATGACTTTCAGTTAAAAGGAAAGCCAATATTGTACAACTGCTCACTACTTTGACAAACAGCACAGGCACCATGTAGACTGTAGACCTGAACCTTGGCTTATCAGTCACATGATGTTGCCCGTCAACAGCAGATTAAAAGACTGTTAACCCTGTCATGAGGTGGAGGGGGTTTGGCATCAAGGAAGGGCTTGTCTAAATGTAAATAGGAACAGCATTTCTGGGTGAGCTTACCCTCCTCCCAGTCGTCTCAGCTGTAATGGATAACACTGCCAAGCCTGCAATTACTCACTGTCTCTCGCCTGCACTGTTTTCATTACACCCTTTAGAATGAGGCCCATGAAAAAAAATAAATAAAAAAAAAATTAAAATGCAGGCTATTTATTTTGATGTTTTGATGACCCTATTGAAGATCTGACCTCTTCAGCCACATCTTTTGCTTCCACCTTGTGATTAATTGATACCCTTGCTAGGCTGCGGGAATTAGGCTTGATAGATTAATTGATACATAAAAACAGGGTCAGTCAGAGATTCAATTTGCATTTCAAAAGAGCCTTAATACAATTAAAAATAGCAAAAAAAATTCTTTAATTATTTAAAGTGTGATGCCAAATACAGCTGTGATGCATATTATAAAACAGAAATAAATTAGAAATATCTTAAAAATTACATAATTATCCAATGAGAAAGTGATTAATTCATCTAATATGACTGAATAATAATGAAATAATTCTCAGTTGTTAAATAATGGCAATTTTATTACTATTTTCCTTAATAATTGCTGAATTCCTTTTAGCATCTGTGGATTCAAGTACGTCGGCCTTTTCCACTCAGACATTTTGATTTGTCATTGTAGTAAAAGCTAGAGTCACACATAACATTAACAGTTGCTCAGTTCTAAGTGTTGCAGTAAGCCATGACTGCGTGACAGTGAGGCAGCACGAACAATAGATCTTTTTCACAGCAGACATTTTGGCTTATCATAGCAGGAAACGCACAGATGTATTTGATAACACTGGAAACAAGTTGGTTCCAGGGTTCTGGTTTCATGTGCTGGCTCACTGTCACAGCTAATGGAGCTGAACCATCGTTAACAAAATTTGTCTGGTTGGTGATTTTCCTGCTGTGATATGTCAAAATGTCTGCGGTGAAAAAAGGTTCTACAAGAGGAGCCTGAGACTGAGCCTGAGTCATTAATTTTATAATTTACACCTGTACTTTTCCCACTTGATATGTCAGTTGTTTGTGAATCATCAGTGGTGAATACAGGCAAATTAAGCGGACTTCGCAGCAGGCTAGTTTTGCTAAAAAATGGTAGCTAAAGAGACTAGTAGTGCCTTCAAATGGACTTTGTTAGCTCGTGGGTTACACCGTTGTAGGCAACAGCACATGGAGACCAAAAGACTCCTTGTTCCCTTGTCGTCACACCTCGTGACCTTAGAGCTTTCAGAAAATTTCCACCTCCTAAATTGCGAATACCACAAGAGGTGTTACAGGTTAACTGCATCAACATTTGAAGGTAGGTAGCCTTTATAGCTAGCTACCCTACTACCTATCATCCATTTACTGCTTGTCTCTTCACAGGAGTAGTCAAAACATCTAAAAAGCAGCAGTTCTGCAACTCAGTACCACACATTGAGTAAGTCTCATAAATTTTGTCTGTACAGGTGCTAAAACATAGATTTTAGCTCTAAATTTTGGTAAGTGACCATTATCAGCATGCTAACTGGTGTGTAGCTACTCAGTATTAAAACCTAGTTAATAATTTGATATCAAACTACTCCTAAATTAGCGATGGTTAACTGTGTTTAAATAATGCTATCAGACATTACAGTTCTGCTAGCCAGTTAACTAGCCAGATAATTAGCTAGCTGACTGTTAGCTAAAACTGCCTTTGCTAAGTTAGCTCACTGTTAATGAGCAACGCGTATATGTCTTTAGGCTAACAATCAGCTAACTTCATTAGCCTGTTGGGAAATATGCCTTGTTGCCATGAAACATAATAAAATTTGTGTTTGCGCGGGTGTTTTCTCTTATTTTGCCCAGTTAGACAGTTTGGCCTGGTGTGGTGGCACGGTGGGACAAGTGGTAACACTGTCGCCTCACAGCTAGAATGTCCCAGTTCGAATCCCGTTGTGGGCGCTGGTGGCGTGTCCTCCACCATACCTTCAGTGCCTGCTGCAAAAAAGGGCCTTTCTGTGTGGAGTTTGCATGTTCTCCCCGTGCTCACCTGGGGTATCCTCCATAAAAATACCCCCACTAAAAACATGCAAGAAGATCACTACCTGACCAGTGACAAAGAGGAACTGGGTCCCCGGGTGCCGCTGTCAGCTGGTAGCCCACCCCTCCTGGTCTGCCGTGGAGGAAGACTTACCAGGATGGGTTAAATGCAGAGAAAATAATTTCACAAAGCATGGCGTGTGCGCAGTCTCCTCCCTGTAGCATGTGTGTGCAGTGATTAATAAAGTGAAATCTTAATCTTAATCTTAGGCCTCATCTAAATACTGGGTGGATGTGTACAGACTGTGCTTGACTGATATCTTTCTGACATGTTTGTTGGTGGGGGGGGGATTCCACCTTTTCCATTAGTATTGATTTATGAAGAAGCATTGGCCTAGTTTCAACCCTAGAAAAGGTCTAATTAGCCAGAATGAGTGAAAACACCTGAATGTTATTTAGCTACAGCTTACTAAATGTATCAGCGACTGTTTTCTTTATAGCTGGAGATCGAGAGAGAGAAAATGTTTTTTAATGGTGGTTAAAGCATTTTTGATAATGCACAGACCAATTCAAACTGCAGCTTTTGCAATTAGAAAATTACTCTCTTCTGAAAATGTGATTACAAAAAAAAGAACAAAAAAACAGCCAGCCAGACCCTAAAATGATGTCAAAATTATTAAGGCAACCAATGAAAATACAAAGGACATATTTTTCCTCCTTATTTCTCCTATAATGTATCTTTAATAATCACAATGTCAGCTCTAGACTGAAGTTTACAGATGCTGTAAGAAGAATCACATATGTCAGCATACAACTGTCTTTTGTTAGTGTTTTCACACTCAGAAAGGTTTATTATGCTATATAATGACTGTTTACTGTGCTCACATTAACCATGGAGAAGTGTATCGACCAGCCATTTCATGTAAAAGTGTCCAGGCTGGCATTGAAAGTATAATAACAACATGAAATACTCAGTCTGAATTTGTGCATACAATTAATGTGAAAATAGCAGAAAAGACAGATAAATATTTGCATAAAGCTTTATTTTGCTGGGGTGAAAAGCTTGTGTATTAATAAAAAGAACGTACAATAAAGATGTTGAAAACTTAAAAAGGCAACAAACCAGTTCACATCAAATAGTAATTAAGGTCCCAGATTTTCTTTGCCTTGATTAAATTCTCTGTGAACTACCACCACTCCTCCACCTCATCAACTGAAGTTTTGGGAACATTTACCTTTCAGGACCTTGGGGTAGTGGACATCACCTTTAAAGCCATGAGCACCTCTCAGAGTAAAAGAAGTTTGACCTTTCTGGGCTACCGCTGGTCCATTTTTACACAACCATAAAAGAATCAATCATTATCTTCACCATGACTCTGTAGTTCAAGGACAAAATGTCGCACATTACCCGGCGAGGCACAGTTTATCTACTGTCAGTTCCTCCCCAACATCACTGAGCCCAAAATCTCCAACCATTTGCAGCTGAACCGCATTGGTGGTCTCGCTCAATCATAGCCATATCACACTGCGCTGACAGGACACGTGCTGTGGCCCTCACTAACCAGCCACATCCTATCACATACAGTCCAACAGAGCAATGAAAGACTGCACTCGCCCCATCAATCACGTCAGCATTTCCTTTTCATCAAAAGTTTGCTAGAAATACATCATATGAGCACACACACATTAGCAACAGCAGTAATCATAAGACCATCAATCCACATACTGTGCTGGGCTTAAACATTCATTCTTGACCTTGACAACGGCAGTTTGACAAAAAAAATAAAAAGTAAAAAATACAAGTGACTGTATTGTTGTGATGATCTCCATGACAACTCAGCAGGCACGACCCACTGATGAAGGCCGTGAGATGTGGCTAAAGCTCTGTTAAAACCAATCAAGCGAGCAGAGCCGTTAACAGGAATGTTTTATTAAACATCACAGAGCTTGAAGGTTCAGTCTTCAACAAAACTATTGAAGTGGTATAAATTAATGAAAAATCTATCATGTACATCATTTCACTGAACAATGTTTTTACCTTTCACAAAGTTAATCACACCTGTGGAAATCTGACCAGTTTCCATCCATGAAAAATTGAATGAAAACTGATAAATGGTGCAGCAGCATGAACCGAAATCATCGTATTTCATCATTCATCGTTCATATTTTTTTAATAATAATTTTTCATAATAACGACCTAAAATGATCATCCTTCACCGTGCACTTTGAACAGTTTTGTCCCTTTTATCCCACATTTTCCTCTATGTTCTTATAATGACAATTTTAAAAGACTAAAATCTAAGCTATTACCCAAAATATGGTTGCAGATGTTCACAGTTTTATAAAATAATGCACACTCTGATTTTCCTTTCATTTTTAAATCATCCACTGCTTTCATTGAACAGGATTTTTGAATGAGACCTACCTACTGAATTACATGCCATCATGCTCTTAGAGGGATTATTTATGTGTAAATGTTGATAATAACATTTTTTTTTGTCTTTTTTTGTTGTCTCTTATACGTCTATCCCCTATACTTTTAATCATATATTGTACTGTGTTTACATTCTCCCTTGTTTGACTTTAATTACTGCGGTAAATGTCAGGGCTTAGGTGACAAATTCTATTTTAAAAGTAGATGATAAGCTATCTCCTTCACCATAGCTGGGGTGTAATTAAGGAGATATTCCAGCGCATGAATAAGCTGATAGCAATGAGTTCCAATAGTACTTAACATGATAAGTGAATTTAACCACAACCATTTTCAGATATGTCTTCTGGAGCTTGCCTCTGGCTGACACTGGCGTGCGAGGTTAAATGCTTCAAAGGCAAACAGACAGGCAACCTGATGGAAAGCCTGATTGGTACTTAGAAAGAACAGCTTTAAATAAAACGCATAATCAGATAGCAAACCGCAGGCAGCCAGGCATAGGACTCCCTGCGTTTCCATGGATGGAAAAAGAGCATCTAGAGGCTGAGATGCAGAGAGTCAGCTATCAGCCCCAGCAGCATCGGGTGATTTGAATTTACTGTCAGGATTAATGCCTTCCCTAGATTTCGATTTGGTCTGTGGCTTTTCAGTTTGTGGCTGATTATTCAGAGAGTGTTTTCCAATCTATGTAGCACGGGAGAATGCTGTGGGAGTTCTCTCCATGTGCCCTTTGTGAGGGGGAAACCTCAAGAAAAGCATGTCTTCCACTTGTACTACACAGCAAAGCGTTGTGTGAAAATGAAGAAGAGAGGACAACACTGGAAGTCAGCTCAGATTTTTTTTTTATTTGCTGCTCAAGGATGAAAGCTTTGAATATTATTTCCACCTCATAAATTAGCAAACCAGCTCTTTCGGGAAATGATAAAACCTTTTGTCCCTCTACAGTATACCTGAGGAAATGTTAAGTAAAACCTCATTTGCTGTCAGATTAATTAGCGTTGTTCCATCTATAATCACTCTGTTAGATGTTGTGCAGCACACAGATTACTGTGCAATGGGTCAGCTGTTTTGTGGTTCTTGTCAAAGGGAAAGTTTCTTTTTTTCTAAAGAGCAAGTAAAGCAAGTTGACAGACTGAAGAAAGAGAAAAATTCCAATTATCCTAGGTTATATTCCCTTTGGTATGGGGTGGCAGAGGGATGTCAGGGCTGAATGGCAGGAACTCAAGGGGGTTATCACTAGCTCAGCCAATTACCCCACAATGGGTCAGAGAGAAAAGTATGGGTCAAACAAAAGGAGTCCATAAAAAATGCAATTATGGAGGACATGAAACTGCCAACAGATAAGCTTGTGTCCCAACAGTGAGATATTCCAACAGGACAATTGATACATAAAGAAAGACATTAGTGATGCCTGGTCATTAATAAGCATTTGAATTGTAAAACATGGAATAAAGATATTACAGAGAAAGCTTTGAAGGATTAAAAAAAAAAAACACAACACAGACAGCTACTGACAACAATATAATGTTTTGTGTAAAGGGCCACCGATACTGTGCATCACAATCAATTTATCAGTGCAACAGTACAACTCAGCCGGTGCTAAAAACATGTAGTAATGGCTTCTATAGATCCAACATAAAGCCTGTTTTGCAAACTAGGGGCGTCTAGGTCAAAAGATGTGTAAGTTTGTGTGAGTAGGGCAGAGGCTTGCAATTTGCAAACTGTCTTCTTGCAAATCCCGATCTTAAAATTATTTATCATTCAACCATATTCGTGATTATTATATTATTATCATATTTTAAATCTGAGACGAGTGGCAGCTTGTCACAGCAGCTTGGGCTTTTTTTGTTTTGTTTTGTTTTGTTTTGTTTTAGTGTGTTTTTGTGTTTTTCTCGTGTTTTTTCCATCACTTGTCTCGGTCTCGGTGTGTACGTACGGATGTACAAATGATGATGATTTGCTTTATGCTTTTTTCAGTCCCTCTGTGTCACTGTTTCTGCTGTTTTTTTTTTTTTTAATACTTGCCGGCTATAACAACTTAATTTCCCCAGTGTGGGATCAATAAACGCTTATCTTATCTTAAATATCAGCCCAGACTCCAGGATAAAATGTTTCTTTCAAACCACCATACATCAAATTTGTACATTTCATATGTATCATATCAACATTTCTACATGTACATGCATATGAGTTTCTCATCAGGAGGAGGAGGGGGATGGTAGTGCTGCTATAGGTGAGACGACTGCCAAGCAGCAGACCACCGTTTGTTTTTTAATGAGAGAAAAGGACATTTTCCAGCCATGTTTGTAGCTACAAGCGCTGGTATTTTAGGAAAAAACATCATCTTTTTCTAACCTTGAACCAAGTGTTTTTTGTGCCTAAGCCTAAATATACCATAACCCCAGTGTGAACAACAGAAAATTGAAAATTGAAAGCTAAAGTTTGGACATCAAGAAGCTTCACTTCAACATACTTGTGTTTTGCAGATGTACAATACCAACATTTATTCTGCTGATTGGTTTGCTGATCTTTGTGCTTACAACTGTAGCTTTAGATTTGTCGAGCACATCTTGCAGATGTCAAGGACAGTTAAGGAGGAAGGCTATTATTTTTGTTTGACTTTATTTGTATATAAATGGCATCCAAATAACAATGAAAACTGACATGAAATGAAAATGATTGTGTTAGAGGATGGCATTTCAGATGGATGGAAAATTAGCTTGATCCCAAAACTCATACTCTGCACTCTGCAGAAGACCATGCATTATCAAGAGCTGCCCAGAAAGACCTGTCAAGGTTGTAGATAAAAAGCGATTAAATGTTTAAGGCATTCAAGAAGGATAAAATGCACTACTGTCTAAAGGAATGATTACTGAGGGTTTCTCTGCATCAGCAAATAAAAGCAAATCATTGATCACTTTAGAGCTGTCTTAGTGTTATGTCCCTAAAATCTGATTGAAACTTCTCAAAAAGATCACTACAGGTCATTTAGGCAATCAGCCTTTTCCCAAAGTTTTACTGTAGTGTAAGTTTGCTCAAAAAGTATTTAAAACATTATGATTTACAATATTTGTTTGAAAGTGGCGGCATGGTGGTGCAGCAGGTAATGCGTGTTCCTCACAGCAAGAAGGTCGCCGGTTCGATCCCCGGGTCGGGCAGGGCCTTTCCGTGTGAAGCTTGCATGTTCTTCCCGTGCATGTGTGGGTTCTCTCAGGTACTCCGGCTTCCTCCCACAGACCAAAAACATGCTCATTAGGTTAATTGGTGACTCTAAGATTGTTCTTGGGTGTGAGTGTGAGCGTGAATGTTTGTATGTCGTATGAATGATGTATGTTGCCCCGCCGCTGGGATAGGCTCCAGCCCCCCCGCAACCCCGAAAGGGATGGTCGGGTATAGACAATGGATGGATGGATGGATGGATGGATGGATGGATGGATGGATGGATGGATGTTTGAAAGTGCTGCATCACAAAACAGCCAACAGTAAAAGCAAAAGTCAGATAAAACGTCTGCGCACATCAAATGACCTCAACAATGACCTGGAGACCAAAGACAAGTCTGGTCCTTCTCTGACCAACAGCCAGGCTCGGTTTCTTTGACCCATAAAGGCAGTCTTTGAGCAACATTAACCTTGAAAGTGATTGTTCCCTAACCATAAACAGCTAGTTTTACACACATAACAATTTGGGTGGCTTAGGGGCAGCAGATCATAACCTGCATGACTTTTTAGAGTAGTCATACATAAAACAAATTTTGCTGTCTAACAATGAGAACTTGTTGATGTCCTCGAATTTAATTGTACAATTGAAATATGATTTTTACCATAATCATTGGTGGCTTTTTTTATTTTGTTCTGAAGCAATCTTCAGATGAGGGTGTATGAATAGAGTGTCTGGGTCAAAGTCATTCAGTCATTCAGTTGTTCAATGTGTATTGACACAGTGTCCTCAAGTTGAAAAGATTTGCTTGTTGGTCATTTCACACGTTTTTCACCACATAGTCGACAGGTGGGAAAAATTGAAAGTTAACATCACAGTACATTGTCTTGTACTGTGAACACAGTCAATACGAATCCTTTGAGTAATAATAATAATAATAATCAGAAGAAGAAGAAGAAGAAGGACAGGAAGAGGAAACTTTATTTGTATAGCACCTTTCATATAACAAATGCTGCTCTAAATGCTTTATAACAACAATTACATGCACCAACTGGTAAAAGGACAGTAAACATTATGACTGCAAATAAAGTCATATTATTTACACATGAAGAATGTCAATCAACAAAACATTTTTTCTAATAATTTTACAGCTGGTGTGGTGTTAATGCTCCCAGTGCTCCAATTGTTGTTGTTGTTAGTTAGGTTGCGGGTCTTGTTATGTGTTGGTTATAAGTTGGTAAATGCTATTTACCTGCTAAGACCTATTTAATGCAAAAAAAATATTGTTTGGCTCATGACATACTCTACTTGCTACAACACCAACAACATCTATCCCATAACACATTTTACTGAAGCTCAGTGTTTCTCAATTCTGGCCCCACTGCCCTGCATGATTTCGATGTTTCCTTCCTCCACCACATCTGATTCAAACGATGGGCTCGTCATCAAGCTCTGCAGTGGCCTGATAATGAGCCACTCATTTGAATCAGGTGTGTTGGAGCAGGAAACATCTAAAACATGCAGGGAAATGGGGCCCAAAAACCAGAATTAAGAAACTCTGCTGTAGCTGTTCAAGTCCAATATGCTCATTGTTTGTGTCCCACTGATGTCTAACGCTGCTGCAGAAAACCTGCTGCCACTGTTGCAGCTCACATCTCTCACACTCGAATAACAGTGGAATGGTTAGTAAATAGGTGGTAGATAGTAAATCTGTCACATTCTTTGTGCCAGTGTTCAGTGATATATAGATGTGATTGGCGAGTTCAACTTCTCAGTGTCCACAAACGTAGTGCATCAGCAAGACCTTGAGGGAATAGTGTTTGCACCATCTCGTGTTGCTCGGCTGTTGTATGACAGAATAGACGGTGTAATTGCTGTGGTTGCCCAGAAATGAATCCCTACAACAGAGCCCCGACCATGTTTAACAGCTGGAAGCAGACATGGTGGATTGCAGGCACCCATTGACTTTCTAAAAATGAAACCCCTGCAGATTCAGAGAATACAAAGAGGTATGACTCACCAGACCACATTGGGTTTTTGGGTTTTTTTTTTTTTTGGATGCCTCTTAGGTTTGTCAACAATCATGTAGTAATTTTAAGGCTGTACATCTATGACAGTTATTGTGCCATTAAGTGCCGAACCATTCCTCTTGGCAATCTTTGACTTGCATCCACTTTTTTTTTTTTCCTCTGGTTTGGTATTTATTCCTCCATGGATTGTGTACAGTGTTATAGAGAGATTATTGATTGGCCTCCTTCAAGAGCTGATGTTTGACCTTATTTATAGTTCATTCATCCTGCTAAATGCAGTCAAAATAATAGAACTGCAGCTGTGTTTGTAAATGTGTTTTAGTCACTTCTGTTATTTTCCCCATCGCCTCTACAACCCTGATTCCACAGAAGCTGGATAAATATAAATAAAACAGAATGTGATCAATTCCTAATCCTTTTTGACATAGACCCAAATGGAAACTGTACAAAGACAATAAATTGAATGTTTTCCCTCATTAACGTCATGAATTTTTGTAAATATATACTTAATTTGAATTTGATGCCAACAACAACCTGGGAAAACTGTGTGGAAAGGTGATTTCTTTTTTCAGTAATAAGGAAAATAGCAGAAAAAGGTTGAAGAACACGTTCTACCGAGCGGTCCATGAATGCAGCACAGGCATGATTCTGTCTGGACTCATTCATATGAAGAGAAAACCTGACGTTACCAAGTACCTCTCAGAGCTAACCCTCAAGCTCCAACCAGCTACTCAGCTGTCTGCTTTCAAATATGAAATCATTTGAAGTGAAATTAAAGCCGTGGCAACTGGAAAGAGGAAACACTGTGCATTTTCCTGCTCTGCAAGAACTAAAGCCTGCTATGACATCTGAATATGCTGCTGTTTGGTCACAGATTTCAGGACATGAAAAGCAAACAAACGGAACTTAATATGTTTGCTATAGTTAATGTGCAACCAGCTGAAGTGCCCGACAACCTCAAACATGAAATCATTGAGCTGCAAAGCAATGAGCTACTACTGAGAGCAGGTCAGCTCAATACTGACTGACCCAAACCTGCAAAACCAGCTGCAAGTCGCAGCCGGACATTTCACCAAAGAGAAGCAGTTCCGGCCATGGCAGAGGTCAGTGTGATAATAATATAGTATAGACAGGGGCCACCCTGATACACTTTAGGGCTGTCAACGAATATGCTGAATTTGAATTTGGTGGGGACGCATTGCTGTGGCAGCTGCATTGACACTACTGGACTCAGTAGTCATACAACCAGTTTCTATTGCCAGCAATTACTGTCTTTTTTTTTCTTTTCTTCTATTGGGAAAATCTGTCGAAGACAGACTCTGACTCTGTCATAACGTCCTGTAAAAATAATTCAGGTGTTTAACGTCAAAATACTGAATATTCTGGCTCCATGCGCTGCTCCTCTGAGGTCTGCCCTCACTCTCATTTTTCTCCCAAATCAACCAAACCAGAGTTTCAACCAAACCACAGATTCAACCAAACCGGAGTCGGTGATTATTGTTGGAACAGTGAAAAGACATACTAAAAGGGTTTAGTGAGTTTTGAATGAGGAGTGTTTCACGACTATTTTTCTGAATGGAGTCTGGCGGCTTTGGCCTGAGCTCTCTTGCTCTTTAACAAAAATGCATCATTTCCACAATGTTGCCAGACACGTACTATAACAGTCTGAGCCTGTCGGTGGCAAAAACAAACACTTTTAGTGGACATACATTGTGGGTGCGCAAATACCTGCAGGGACTACACTGCAGTGCGTTATGTGGCTGCCAGCTGCTGCGCTCTCGTTCACTACTGAAAAAACTCTCCATCAGTCACATGGGTACAAAAATATGGAGAAATACAGTTTCCAGTTAAGAAAACAGTTTCATATTTCCACATCCAGCATCCACAGAGCTACATTAACATTCATTTGGAGTCAGGTTTCTGGCCACCTTTTGAATGTAAGTCTAATATTAACTTTTTTTTTTTTTTTTACTCTATGTTTGTCTCCACTAACTCCTGAGGAAAGACTCCTGGCTGTTAAGTTGATAAATGCTCCACTATGTTCACCAGCTACTTGCTAGACAGTGAACACTAAAACAGCCAAGTTGGGGCCTGTAAAACCAAAACAACGAGGCGGCTGACACTAAAACACTGTCAAGCTGAGGGAAAGTTGGGTGATAATTCTCAGTGGTTTCATCACTATGAGTGCGTCCTGTCTCCATTAGCCTACACATTTTCATTAGTGCAGCTTTGAAGTCACTCACCTCAAAATGACCTGGAAATTAATTTGAAAGTGCAAATAAATTACAGAAATTACAATATGAAATTTTTTTTTCTTTATGTACAATATTTATTTACATCCTTATGTAGTGCAATATGTGCCAAAAAATTTTATGTATTTCCGTGTTCAAGAAATGAATTTCTCTCCATTTTTTCAGCTAAATATCTCATAACACCACATTTTTTTTCTTGTGAAAAGGCATTAAAGCACATTTTTTTCCCCCAGATTTTCCAATAACAATTGCTTTGTGAGTAGGCGATAACAGCGACTGCATAATTGTTCGTTTTAGCCAGTGATACTCCTCGAAAACTTTAATTACGTTGTGCATTTATAACCAGCATTCCATTAATTTTTACCTCCCACACATTTAAAACATTAGGACTGTTGAAACAAGTCTAAAAATGAACTTTAATAAGTTAATTGACTGAATATAATTGGCAGAATTGATAAAATCTCAAGATGATGTTTAGGAATGGTCAAAGCTGTCATATTGACATTTAAGCTGTATTGATTGATTCGCTATGCCTACTCGAGCATTGAGTAACATGCAAGAATACGTTTCACCTTAAAAGCTGCTGCTAACCTTTGAGACACGCAATGAATGAAGTAATTTGTTCTCCAGTGTACAGCTAGCTGACTTTAAGAAGTTGTTAGGATCCTGTCTCTCCCTGTGTGTCTCCTCTCCTTTTTCCCTGTGTTTGTGTCTGTCTGTCTACCCCTGGATCGATGGCTGGGCAGCCCCTCACCTGCTGCTAGCTCCTCCTACTGCTACTCACCTATTGCCACTCTCCCTGATATGGGAGAGTATTTAAGACGTGGACTTCCTGCTTCTCGTCGCCGGATTATTCCTCTTCTCCATGTCGAGTTTGATCAGTTGGCTCGTAAGTACTAGTCTTGTTGTCTGCTCACATCCTCAGAGAAAGTTTGTTTTTTGTTGTCCCTTTTCTCCAGCCATTTATTGTGCTGTGTTTTCCTTTGTTTCAGTGCCTGTCTGCCGCTTCCACGCGTGCCTCGATCCATACCCGCTTCGTCGGTGCTCCCTTAGTTCATCCACTCCGTTTGAGTGCGCCTTTTGTTTGTTTATCATTCCACTCGTTGAGTGTGTTTTCTGTTCTTCGTTTTGTAATAAATTTCTCCTTGGTTTTACACAATTCCTGTCTCCTGGTTCTGCATCTCTGGGTCCTAATACTTGGCGGCTGCAAAGCCTTAACAGAAGTTAAGATGAAAAGGCAACAGAACATCTTTTCATTCATCACTCGCTCTTCTGATGGTTCCTGTATTCGTGATACATTTCCAAAGAAACATTATGAAGCCGTTCTGTTAAACTGGGCCAGCTGGGCAGGAAATGAAACCTTGCTTCCACATTTTCATAGTCTAGCCTTTTTTGGAGGAGCTTGACCTCTGCCTGCGCTGCAACTTTTCCTCAGAATGGATCTTTCAAAACACAAACTACTTGCGTTCATTTGCCTATATTGCTTGATGTCGTGCTAATTACAACCTACATCCATGGTATCACCTGATACTACTTAGCTAGTGGTTTGACAGAGTGTCGTATAATATTCTCAAAAAGATAAACTATTCATAAAGTTAGTTCAGCTGACTGATATATGTAAACTGTAGGAACAGTGGCCCTACATAACCTTTGAAATGGGCCACAACTTGTGTGTGCAGATATGCACATGCACGGTGGAAACAGCACTGCGCTGGCTCCATCCATAATAGCTGAAAAATACATCCTTTTCAACTGCACGTCCTTCCATTACACAGAAAAGAACATGGAAAGACAACCATTGTTTTTCAGTTTTTGAAAGCTATTGAAAAAGGCTGGGAATATCCTTTAAAAGAAACCACAATTGAAGGCTGAAGCGATTCTGAATTGCAAGATGAAAAAAACTTCCTGCAACAATTGTGAAAAACGAGGATGCGCATACCGGAAAGAACCTGAGAGAGCTACTGAAGTACTGGGGGGGGGGGGGGGGGGGGGAGAGGTGAGAGAAGACAGAAGCCATGACAAAGACAATCTTTGGAGGCTCCACAGTAGAAGAACATCAGTGCATGTGATGTATGTGTGCATGTGTGTGTGTGTGCATCTGCGTATGCATGAGCAGTGAAAAAAAGAAGGAGGGGGTGTGTTCACTTGGAGACAGCGGGGACGGCTTATTAGGAAATCATCCCTCTTAGCCAATGGATTTTAAGAGTGAGGCAGATGTCATTTGACTGAGAAGTACCACCTCCCACTGCCAGCACATCCCCTTCAGTGTAAGGCAGCGCTGTGCGGGAGCACCACTGTCACTGCTCTCTGCTCTCCGTCTCTGTTTCTCTCTCATTGTCCACAGACACTTTCTCACCTCCCCTCTGCCGTCTCTCCCTCTCCTTCTCCACGCTCGTGGTCCCTCTCCTCGCCCCCTCCTCTCGCTTTTGCTTTCCTCCTCTCCTCTTTCTCCTTCTCTCTGACTCTGTCCCATAGGCAGAGATAGGATCTGTTACAAACAGCATCAGCCTCACCAGGAGCCCAGGTAAGACCTTTTTTTTTTTTATGATTTATTCACTTTGCGCTGAGGGGCTATCATGCTGCAAGCTGACAACCTCATTGCTCGCTCTCCAATGTGCACAAATTGATTTCTCTGCATTTCTAGTTTCTCCTTGGTCTGTTTTGCCGTGATGAATTTAAAGTGGAGATCTGATACTATTAAGAGGAACAGTGGGAGCTAAGTTGTTTCATACATTAATGAGGCACTCAAAGGTGGTTTTCTAAGTGCTTTTATTGCTGCTAAGCTCTGACAGTGACAACTGCTGGAATCAGGCTTCAGTCATAAGAGTGTACCTGAGAGATGCGTGCAGGACTGTAAAATCTATTAAAAAAAGAGATAGACATCATTATACAGGAGCAGACACAGAGAGCGAGGCAGATGCAATGAGAAAGACAGAGTGGCAGTCAAAGACAGACAGACAAACAGACTTTCGCTGATCAAAGCTGGAGGTGGGAAGTGAGTTAAGAGTTGCGGGAGCCTGAGCTCAGGTGTTCGTTCAAAGATCAGCAGGTGACGAGTGGACTCTCTATTGATCTCCAGCCGGCGTCCTTCCCGAACTAAGCTGAGGCTAAATCCAGCGAAGCTGATTTGAGAGACTGTCCCTTTGGTACGTTTATGGAGTGTTCGGATGTGACTTCATGCACAGCAAAGAAAACCCTGCCGGGGAGTCTGTCGGTCTGCGTGGTGCAGGAACGAGGGATGCAGGACGGCTGCTCTCGTGCACAGACCCTCTGTGTGTGGACATGTGTGGCCATTTATTTGAATGGATTTTCTGCTTCCAACTAATTGACACAAAGTGCAAATCTCTGTACATGGAACATTAACTCTTAATGTGCAGGAAACTGCGAGAAAGAGGATGATTAGATTCAGTCCACTGATGTGTGATACAGGAAAAGGTTAGTTCATAGAGGAGGCTATATTCTAATTATATTTATATGATTATTTATTGCGTTTAGGAAAAGTTCCTTCTCAAACTGTAAACTTTGAAATGAATTCATGAATGTGCGTAAATGACTGAAGTAGCCCTTTGGTCTTGTCTCTCTAATTTAGGAGATGTACATATAATGAGTTTAAGATTGCCCATGAGCAATGTTGAGCCTTTGAAGTTTAAATAAACAATAGAACTATGCCATGTTGCATCTGAAGCACATTAGTGTCACTTGAATTATGCCTCACGTCGAGCTTGGCCGCTGTTTGCACTGCCGTAGAATTACTTGGAGGTGCCTTGCAAAACGACTTTTACTATGATGATTGATGTAGACATTACTGCTTGGTTGAAAGGTGGTCTTTGCTGATAAGTAATCTCTGAAGTTCATCTTTAGCTAATATTTTCTCACGGACTGATGCCCTATCGCCTGTGTTTGTGGTATGAGAATATTAATCACTCTGATGAATTCAAATGAAATCTGAAAATAGCTCTGAGCAAAGTTGCGCTAGGTCTCATAAGTAATACAGCGGTGTGCTTATATTTCATTCATGACATAGTTTGCAGCGCTCTCTTGGACTGTGGAGGGAAATGAGAGAAATAGCTTTGTGATGTGAAAAGACATTGGCTGTTGAGGTGAGAGAACATTCAGACATGCTGCCATTAACAGGAGGAGCCGAAGCATCAGACGCACTTTAATCGGAAAGAAAGACATTTAAGCCATACCGGCCCCATTCCACAACCACAGAGCCACAGTGTGGCAGTTCTGTAGCACTCATGCCATTTGGTGGGCACTACAACCCACACTGCACACAGCACCAAGAAGGAATCCATGCTATGGGCTTTCTCACGACAAACAACTTTGGCAATGTTAACACATTCTTCAATTTCAGCTGCACAGCCGCCAGTCCAGAGGGGTAATGCTATCACAGTGTATATGTAATGGTCATGTGGTTTTAAACATACCTCGGCATAAAACAATGTGTTCATGGTATCTGGAGCAAAAAGAAGCTGCCTCAGCTCCTCGCCTGACACAGCTTCTGTCATTAACCCAGCACTCAGCCAGAGACCCAGAAAAATATCCACGTTTTGACGAAATTAGAGTCAGAGAAATGGGGGGAGCGGCTGCCTTTTCAGTCCACTGAGGGTTCTCTGCTGACAGCCACACTCCGTCTTTTTTTTTTCCTGGTTGGTTGTGAGCTGCCCCAGGTGTGACAGGCAGCCGGAGTAATGGGGGACGTTTGACAGATGCATATTTCCAGCCTTGAATGCTTCATATAAAGAAGATAGACGGCGTGGATTCGGGCTGAGCGGGGGACAAACTGTTGGGCTGTGAATCACCCCAATGAGTGTGCCGCCTCTCTGCTCGATTGATCTGTCACGTGATTCTCACAACCCTTCCAAGTTGCTAATTGCATCCCACCCAGATTATTGATTGAAATATGAGGGTGGTCTATTGGACTCCTGAAGGCAGGCAGTGTGTCGACCCCATCGGGGTTGGTGGTCAAGTTACAGGCAACGTAACGGAGCAACTATGAGCAATCGATGATTTGATTGCAGAAAACAACATTTCAAATGCAAAGCATGACTTCTACATGCTTTCTGTGTGTGTGCGCGTGTGTGTGTGTGTGCTTACTAATTTGATTCCTACAGCATCATGGGGGATTTGTACTAATGTTGGAGACTTTATGTGATAATTAATCTTTTATAAGCCTATCAGGGCATATAACCAGGAGCCAAGGCCAAGAGATTACATTACAGTTTGTACAGTAGAGCAGTGTTTCTTGGCAAACAGACTTCATCTGGCAGCCAATCTGTTCAGAGGAGAGCCAAAGGAAAGATGAACTCTCCCGGTAACTGTATATTTGTCCCTCGTGGGCTCCTATATGATTTGACATCCCTGTACAATTTCACTTCACAGACCTGTCGAGAGACGCTAGTCACAAAACACCCACATCAGCTGGCTCATTTAACAAAATTAGCATTTAAATGTTTGATAACATGTCACTATTCAATTAAAAACATACAAGATTAAGAGATGACAGCCACACAAGCTGCTCAGTGAGGCTGCACTTATTGCACGTACTGCTGAGCTAAATGCTAACATCCGCATGCTAACATGCTCACAATGACAATGCTAGCATGTTGAGGTTAAACAGGTATATGTTCGCCACCTTGGCATGCTAAAATTTGCTATTTAGCACTAAACACAGAGCAGCTGAGACTGATGGGAGTGTCAATAGTTTAGCAAGCATTTGGTTAGATGAATTAAAAAAAAATGACCTTATGCCAGTGGCGCAATCATTAGGGGATAACAAAAGGGGCTCCTGAAAGTCATTGAGATACTTTGTCTGGAAAACATGAATGTCAGTGCAAAATTTAGTGCCAACCCATCTGGTATATGTAGAGATATCTTACAAGGTGTTTTGCCAGATAAATGGAAATTTATCCTGCTGGTCGGACATGATAAAAAGTCAGATGGTTGCCAATAGGATTCAATCGCCGGGGACCAGAAATGTGGGTATCCATCCAGTAGATGCCAAGATATTTTAGTCTGCAACAAAGTGGCGGACCAGCCAACATTGCCATGCGCAGAGCCACGCCGCTAGCACAGCTAAAACAAACCAACACTGATTATTTTGACTTTCAGCTGGCTGACAGGTTCCATAATGTGCGGTGAGATGAAAAGGTATGTTTTCTATTTGTGTACATATGGGACCTAAAAAACACACATTACAGATAACTGATCTGACAAGAACTTCAAAAAAAAAAAAAAAAAATCCCCTAAATAAATTCAGCCAAATAAAACCTACTGAAATGTTTCAAATGAATAATAATATTCAGATAAAAATAGATTCACTCAAAAAAAGTTTGAGACTATTCCAGTCCCACATTTCCACCACGAGTGCCAGCTGTTCAGTGCCTTTTTACCATCCATTTTTGCATTGTGATTTATGAATAAAAAGTCTTATTCTTCTGAGCTGAACACATACAGTAACATGACTATGATCAAAAGCACTTTGAGTGATTACAACTTACCCAAGTGCAATTTCTGCATGGAGTAGGCGTACATAATCTTTGAATGCCCTAATGGTAACAGAGCTAATCAAAGTCTTGCATTTTATATATCTATATATATATGTGTGTGTGTGTGTGTGTGTGTGTGTGTGTGTGTGTGAGACCACTTCAAAAGACGAAAAGGATAATGTTGTGATCAAGTTGTTCAGAAAAAAAAAGATCTGTGCTCAGAACCGTGAGCAGGTGTTCTGTGTTGCAAATGAAACATTACACCTCTGTTTCCTTTATTTGAGAGATTTACTTGTTACAAATAGATGAATGGGGAACAGATAGTTTAGTGCATACATATTTAGCACAAAGGGCTCTCTGAATTCAAGCATATCTCTGTCATGATATGATGCAATGGAGGGGCAGAGCAAGTAGGAAGCTATTTGTCAATGACATCCTTCTGCTAATAGGATTGGATGCATCTGAGAAGCGCTCAAAAGAGCCGGTTGAAGTTAATATGCATATCACTGCAATGATGCTTACTAACAGATACAGGGCTCACACACAGGCTTTGGACACATAAATGGTGAAGTCACATTTCTCATGAGGAAAATGGATTTTTGGCCATATTGTGTAAGATAGACCCAATTCTGTTACCAGACTATAAGACGTCAGTCTATCACTGAATCAATCAATCAATATTCAAGCTTTCTTAAGAAATCACTTACATAAATGCTAGAAAATATGGTGATTTAACAAGATAAATGATATTATTTTCCACTAGCATACACACTGTGCTGTGATGTGACAGTATGCAAAATCACATAAACCAGTCAGATTGATGGTCAGAGCAGTGAACTGTGTTCAACTGTTAAGCATTCGATGGAATAAAACCTTTCATGTGTACAAAGCAATTAGAATTATTATGAATATAAATGTAATTATTCACGGTTAAAAATGTTATTTAGATTTGACACCAGAATTATGTATTATATTGAAATAATGCCAAGAGCAGCACCACTGATGTCTAAACAATGTGAGTTTTCACATTTTCTGCTCAGGCATTTTTAACAAATACATGAATTCATAGTAGTTAGAAACTCAAGGCTGCATCCTTCTGTAATGATCTCACTCCCTACCCGATCAGTCAGAGCTCAGTTTACTGATTCACACATCTTCCATGGTGAAATTAGACACTGGAGATTGCACCATAGAAATGGAAATACAGTAATTTCTGCTCTGTCAGTAAGGCAGTCATCAGAGACACCAAATTTGTCTCTTGGAAATATGCCCACTTTTCACTGATGTGACTGAAAGTGAGATGTCTCTGTCACGTTTTTTTTTTTTTTCTCATATGCAAGTCTGACATAATTTAAGTGTATTTCGTTGACCTATTTCCTCAATAAAAGTGAATCTGCTGTAAACAGTTGTAAGGTAATTAAGATGTGCTTGAGAGATGAAAAGCTCTATATTAAGAACATATAACCAGCATCACAGCTTTCCTTTGCTGGTTTGTTTCAGACTTTGTGAACAGAGAAGATGTATCTGTTGTGACAACCTCTTCATCTCCACCATGAAAACAGTACTAAAGTTCAAATGCACTTATAAACCAACAGGAGAGTTGTGGTGCATGAGAAAAATGTTGCTGAATGGTCTTTTTTTTGTCCACCGTTTACTCAGTGTTGCTTTACTTGAATCTCTTGCCGAGGCTTGCAGTCATATCATTAAACTGCTGGCTGCCACTTGTTTATTTTGAAGCTCTTACGGGATAGCTCACTCACAATCATCCCCTCATTTACAGCCATGCTACCGTGGTCATCCAGGATATATTTTACTACCAACTCTGACCACAGCCCGCAGAGCAATGCTAGCAAAAATTACCGGATTGCGGCAGTGAAAAGTGGCAAAATGAGCTGCTTCCATCTCCCTCTTTTTGAACATGTGTACTGGTTTACACTCTCTCGTGTTAGAGAGCCTCCCTGTTGCTCCTTCGTAGAAATGACTGTTATTAGCTTGTGATTTCAGTTCAACTATCTGAAAAGTGCATAGAGAAAATTAAACTTATTCTGGAAACCAGACCCAGTGGAGCGTAGGATGGGCAGGTTTCCGCTCCACAGAGAGTACAGCTTCACATCACATGAGGATCTTCTAGTGTAAACATACTGTATGCATGGAATATGAATAATAATCGCAGATTTTAATATGCATCACATTCATCCTCAGTCACATGCACTGGGGTAAGCTGAATGTTTAAGAATGGAAATAGAGAAAACCCAGTTGGATTTATACATCCGTTTACTCTTGTGATGCTGAAGTTACACATTGAGTTTTACCATATAGATTTTAATGAGTGAGGGGCTTAACGAACTGGTCAAAGCAGCATGTTTGTATGGACTGGCATTTCTTTCAGGGTGCATTTCTAGTTGCCTTACATGTGAACATTTGAGTGTGCATGCTGTTATGTACATCGGCTTGTCAAGTGGTTTACCATGGTGGGAGCATTCCTTGATCTCATCACCTCCCCGGGCGGCAAAGCATCTAATCAGTTGAGATGAAGGTCAAACCACTCAAGGTGGACCTTTTGTTGATGTTCACTGTAGTGAAGGTTTCCTTTTTTATATGTTTGTTTCATTCATTCATTTCAACTCATTTTTTTTAGTAAATATTTTACTTATCAAACCTCGTAACGATGCTCTGTCACTCATTGCTGCTCCACTTTTACAGAAATGTGAACGCAGCTGAATCGAGTACCCTGGAGACAAACTCTATCTAATCTTGGTTGTGGCAAACAATTGTCACCTTTTTTCACCGCGGCTTAAAATAAATTCAAATAAAGAAATCCTCCTCAGAAGAAACCTCTCTTAAAGAGCGTTACCCTTGGCATGGTTAGCAGCAATGATTTCACGCTCCCATCCCTCTTCACATCTGTCTGATGGAGGGCAGGATCTGGAAGCTATCATTTGACCAGAAGAATCGTTATGCTCAGCTGGGCTATTGCTACTTCACACTGCTACTCAGAGCACAAACACCTTTTTTTTTTTATTCCCGAGAATACTGAATTTGCTGACCTCCAACACCCCAACACTTTTCAATTACATTTGCCCCAGCCCCCCACCCCACTTGGAATACAGATGTAGGAGCTTGAGCATGCCTTATCTCATGAGTCTTTGTCAAGTAACCGGCTTATTTGTCTGAAGCTGTTTCCAACCGGCTGCACAGGTTATTCTTTGGGCGTTACGCAGGTGTCAGGCAGCTGAGGAAAGCTGTCACAATACCCAGTTGGCCTCCCGTCGGCCCACTGGTTCTCCTGCTTCTGTCACCCCTGTTAAGCTTGGATCACTAGCTATATTCACTAAATCTTCCCTTCACCTAATAGAATTAGCGCAGCCTTACACTTTCCTCTTAATGGTCACACGAGTCCCCCCCCCCCCCCCCCCCCCGCCTCCCGAACAGACCCTCTGTCTCAATTGACGTTATCTTTTTTGTTATTCTCCTGCTGTCTTTGAGATGTCACTGGTAATTACATCTAATGAGAAGGGAAAAGAACACATGACCTCTGGTGAAAACACGCTGTTCCCTCTATCGCTCTAATGGAAATGTGCAGCTGCAGTCACTTGGATTTGATGTGACGCCACTTTGATATTCAGGGGTTGCGGCCGGTTTTGAATTCAAACACCCTTTTGTGTTCTTGTGGATTTAGAGAGAGGTGATATTTTACCTCGGCGTATGTCACAAGCCATGACCGCTAAATGGAAGATGTATACCTTTTCACTTAGTAATGCAGATGTAAACTGGAGAGCTCAGAGTGATCCCATTGGTGCTGCTTAAGAGGAAAGTTCTTTTGATTCACTCAGCCTCTGTGTTGCATCGTGTCTGATTTACCACGATGAGTAGCTGCCTCCAAGTTGAAATTATTACAAGTAAGATGGGAATATGTAATGTGAATCTTGAACTCTCTAATATTGCACACGTGGTGTTACCAGGGCCACAGATGATTTCCCTTGGAAGGCACATCGCTGTTTTATCCAGTGACACATTTACAGACATCCCAAATGCTAATATTTAATGCTGATTGGACTTGTTGGTTGAACAGATGCACTGATCTTCACTGCAGGACAGGGCCACAATAAAACTGTAAGAAATGTAGAAAGATAATGGGATTGGACAATTTTGAGCAGCTTAATGTAGCAGATGATGATGATGACTGGACTGTTTGTGAGAGTTAGTAATGTTGAGGAAAAAGGGGCTCTTACAGGAAAATACTTGAATCTCCAATACCATAAGGGTGGTGTTATTCAGTGTTTTTCTCATTGTAAGCAAATTCCTTAAAAAGACCAAAGCCAGTGATGCATTAATCCCTCAGGCGCTCAGCCCTAAGCCCACTCGTTCCTCCTGATGATGTAACTTTAATGGGTCCCATATACATAGCCTTATTTTAAAGTTACACTTGCTTACTGTCCATGCTCGTGGGCGTGTAAACAGACAAACACACTCACGCACAGATGCGTCTCTTTCAACAGCCTTCACATTTTCTGACAGAACATTTTATGTGACGTGAGTGCATTAGCAATGAGGCCTTGCCTTCAGTTTTACATTTTTGAAAAAATCCTATCACTGTGTATAAAAGGCGCGTGCGTGTGTGTGCGTGTGTGTGTGTGTGTGCGAGTGTGATAGTTTGGTAGCCCAGGGCCCTGGTCTTTAGAAGTTGGTAATCTACTGATGTTAGTGTTCCCTCTGTCCCAGTCTCTCCCTGCCTCACATTCTCCAGCACTCTCTCTCTGTAGCTTCTCTCTGTCTCTCAACCCACTGCATACGCTAAATGACAGCATTAATTCAAGAACATAGGAAACTCACACTCAGGCAAACTCCATGGGAGAGGGTTTTATGGACAATGGTTAAGTGTTTTCTAAGAACTATTAAGTCCAATCTCACCATAACACTTCCTGATTTTAAATGCTTACTGTTCTGTAAAGATGGAAATCTGAGCACGTGTAATCAGGCCATGAAACGCTCTAATCAGCTGCCCGCTGTGACAAGTGCATGCAGAATTCCTTTGTATGACTTAGATTTAGCAGCAAAAAAATTCTGTTAAGACTAAACAGAGTGCTAGAGCCAAGTCTTGGCTACCTGCCCAAATGGCAAGCAGAACTGACAGACACAACCTAGTTACAGTTTCAAGCTGTGCTTATCTTGTTTTGTATGCAGAGAGACACTCTGGCACTCTTAGAAATGGATGCTAGATCAGTGATCATCCTGTCTATTGTGATACGCCGTCGAGGGGCAAGAGGCGAAGTTGAGGCAAAGACAGTAAAATTATGTCTCCTCTGATGCCTGAAGTCTTGTGAGGAATCCAGGCTGAGGCTTTTATTTACAGCTGTTCCATCGCTGTCTTCTTTTCACAGCTCCGACTGTGAGTTGGGACGCTGTGCAAAATGTAAATAAAAACAGAATGCAGTCATTTGCTAATTAGCTGTTTTCAATGGTTAAAGGTTTTATGAACTGCTCCTGAGCCCATGTAGTCATATCCTTTATACAATCGTGTTCACAAAGTGGTGAACCTCGCTCCATCCTTGCTTGTGAATGACTGAGCCTCTCCAGGATGCCCCTTTCATACCTGATAGTGACACTATCACCTGTTACCAATGAGCCTGTTGGAATGTTCCAAACAGGTGTTCGTCTTTTGTTGCTCCTCTAAAAGGAGTTCTCTCTTTCTGTTTTATTTTTTACACAGCGTCCAAACTTTTTTTGGGAATGGCAGCTGTAAGATGTGCGGATGAGCAACTCCAGGATCAGTTTATAACAATAACATTTCACCCATGCCCGGACACCTGGGGCGCAAGGATCAGTGTTGCAGGTCTTTCCTGTGCTGAACCTTTGCTCTAAGCTGCAGTTTCTTGGTACAAAACGCTGCCTGTTGATGTGCTCTCTCGCTCTTCATTGTTTCATTGCGCTCCAACCTGCAGCAGCAGGCTGATTTCTCTATCCTCATTTGCAGTGCCACTAGATACAGTTTCTCTGCTCTTTTGCATCTAATTAGGACAGGCTCTGTGCCTCCAAACAATGGGATAATGACTGGCACTGACTGGTGTCTTGTGCTGGTGCTGAGTGCCTCCTGGCAAAGCGCCAGAGCCTTGGAATGGGAATCACTCCCTTCACAAATGTGGCACAGTTATGTGTGCCAGGGCCTGCTGGTGCTTATTGGTTATCCACATCACCTCATGGGCCCTGGAGGAGCTTTGGACAAGATGCTGCTTTGACTGTCAACTTACTCGACTCTCTATTCCAAGATTTTGTCTAGTGGTGTGATATAAGTTTGGAAAGTAAGCTTGCCAAAAGGTAATTAAAATGAAATGACAAATTCATCATTTGTCCATTCCCTCGAAAACGCTATCAGCAGGATGACATAATTTCTCTGTATCTACCTTTTTTTTTGTTATAATGCAACAGCACTACATATACATTTTGTTGGTGTTTACTGTTAGCACAAACACATTGGTTAGGTTTATAGCAAACATTGTTCCTTGTGTTAATATTTCATTTAAGTTTTGGTTTTTCCAGCTTTTCACTTTCTGCAAAGCTGTTTTTCTTCTCATTCTTGCTATTAAAAGTCATTTTAATGCATTGTTGTTGTATTAGTTACAAAAACGCAATGATCAGCTGCTTGTATATCACTTGTCTTACTGCCTTAAAGGAATGAATGACTGTATGCAAAGGCAACAGACACCCTGACATATTCCGGATTTTTATCACTAGTGGTCGAGTGACAGCCATTCAAATTTTGTGGCATGTTGTTTCAATTCAATATGCCTTTATTCGTCCCGCGAGGGGAAATTCCAACGAACATGATTGGCATGATTGGCAGTTACAAATGAATATCACACAGGACAAAATTGTCCCCAGTTGATCTCATGCCACATAATTGCTTACAGTAATTTTGGCTAATCAAAGGTAATTTTGACTTTTAAGAGGTGCATTCATTGACTTTCCATGTGTATAAAGGCTTGCTCTGTGAATGGGGGATTAGCGGTGTTTTTTTTTTTTTGTTTTTTTTTCTTATCATTACAGCAGGTAATATACAAGATTGCCCTAATGAAAAGAGATTCAAAATTTCCAAATGAAAGCAAGTCCTGAGTTATTGTGTCAGCTCTCCACACAAAGCCATGGCCAACCTTGATAAATTACATGGGGATGTGAGGATTAGACCCCTTGGTCTTTCACTGAAAATGTGGAGCCCCATGGATTCCCTTTCAAATAGGCCTAGCTTTTTACTTCCTGGGGCAAATCTTTTCCCAGGCTCATAAATCCTTTATTTTTTAATCGGATATTTAGATTACCCTGACAGGCATTTGAATATGAAACCTTGTGTATGATAAATGTCACCACATGCCGACGTTTAGGGCTAATTATGAAAGTAACACACACAGGTTGGACTGTTAAATAAGTCATACGAGCACAAGCACAAATGTAAGCGAACACTGATAATACTTTGCTGTGGATTGCAACACATATAGAGACAAATGTGACATGTTTTCATCGTCTGACTGCGTATTTTCTGTTAACTTCTGCTCATCATTTTCCCCTTTTTCAAGACTGAGAACAGAAGTCTACACTTGGAAAAGTAGGATGTCAAATATTCATCTTATTTACCCTTAAAATGTAACATTTTGATGGTCATAGTCCATCCATAGATCCACGCATGCACAACCAAATACTATTGATTAGGATTAGATTAGATTAGATCAATCAGATCATTACTCAGTTTGCCTGTTATTTTACATGCTGAAATGGTTATTATGTATTACAGCACATTATGCCCTTTCATCAAAGGAATTTTCCAATAGACCGAAGGCATGTCGTTTTATTAAAATCTGAACACATTAAAAATGTCATCGACTTCCATTTGCTCTGCATCCTGTTACAGACCCATCACTTCAGCTGCACGATCCAATTACTGTGGGGGTTTCTAGTCCATAGGCCAAGCGATGTCGTTTAATTGATTAATCAGGCATGCCTGATCTGCTTGTATTTAAGAGACAGATATGGATCTTAATTATGGGTTGGCTTTATTAACTTGTATACAGAATGAATCAATGCAAACATGTAGCAAGACATGGATTGCCTGTTCGATTTGTTCTGGTATAAAATGAGTTTTGATCGACAGTCACATCGAATTTATTGCGAGTATGATGCTGCACAGTGCTGCAAACTCAGTGACTGCCAGTGGCACCTTTCATATACATAAGGAAGTATTTTTTTCTTTCTTGGACATTTTTAATGTTACAGACATTGTCCACTCTTCCAACAATAAAAACAAGCATTCTGCATTCATATCAAAGCTGTGAGACATCTACAGCTCAAGGCTGGTACTTTGTAACCCTGGTGAGAAACGGCTCATTCAAGCTATGGTTACACAGCCCACATCCTAAACAAACACCTGCCGGCTGCTCTCACTAACAATAACAACATCTGTCATGTAAGCTGGGAAGTTTGAAAAGGAAACAAAATGCTTGCACAGTTTGGGCACAACCCAGGCGTAAATTATACAGTATATTGTCAAGGATGAAGTGGATGTGACCTCACACCCTTGACGAGAAAATTAGCAACTCTATCATGTCTTGCAACATACTGTAGGTCCATTCAGAAAACAGCATTCAGAATGTGTGTGTGTGTGTGTGTGTGTGTGTGTGTGTGTGTGTGTGTGTGTGTGTGTGTGTGTGTGTGTGTGTAAAAGCTCTCACATACTCAACAGTGCTCAGTGTGATACACTCTTATAGCTTCCACCATGATGCCTCCACAAATATTGTAAAGTGTATTATATTAATATTGATAGTAGCACATGCTCCTCAGTCTCCCAGCATTACCTGGAAGTGGCTACCATCACAGTACTGGTACTGCATACTAATCAGTGTAAACGGTGTAATGTGTTACAGCATGGGATCAAAATTTTATATCATGCTTCCCAGCAAGTCTTAATTAATTGTATCTCACATGAAGAAGAAGAGTTCTGACTGGTAAATATATCGGTGCGTTAACTCTCAACTGACTACCATGAAATATTCAAATTTGCTATAAAATTTAATGCACGTTTGGCTACTTCAATTGTTACCAGACGACAAACACATAGTGTGGTCCTATAGTTGGATAAAGTAAACAGAAACGTGATGGATAGGAAGCGCTTACGAGTGTATGGAAGTACAATTTAGAGGTACCAACCTTTTTGTGACTTGAAGAAACTTTACTTGCCAACTGTCACTGTGCAGTTTCCACTTTGACAAGCCAAAAGCAATTGTGCTAATTCAAAGAAAAATGCAGTTAATTAAATGTCAGCTTTTTCCTATTACTCTGTGATGAAAACGGTCCAGACAGATGTTGTCACGTTGGGGGTGTTGCTTGGTGAAATTCTGCTGTTAAACTGAACGTGTCTCAGCCAATCGCGCTGCTCGGTTGAACTTAAGTGTTTCACAGTTTAATGCTATATTTTGTCCGTTTCCCACACATCACATTCTGTGGAAGTACAAAAGCCAGACTCACCACTGATCAAACACGTTACATAAGATGTCAGTTTGAAACTAAATTATTTTTTTACAGCTCTTTCAAGTTCCTGTTCCAAGGTGGATGAAGCATTGCATAAAATCTTTTGAGCCGCTGTCTTCGAGGATAGGCTGATGTTATCGCCGTCCTCTGAAAATTCAGGTGGTCACAAGCCACAGATGGTATGTTAATCTAGATTAGCGTGCATATTGATTATGGTTCAGGGTGACTATAACTGCCAGATGGAGCATCAGCAATGATGAACAAACTAAGCCATCAGGTCATTTATTATTTATTATTATTGACATAATTTATTATTCCTACATAACATCTGAATGTGCCTCTTCTGCTGTGTACATCATAAAAAATGTATTGCAAAAACATTTGGGTTGTTATTGCTACTGACTGTGAATGTCAATCACTGTCCAGAGCTAACAAGCATGGTGTGATTAAGTGATTAAATGGTGGGATTATATTATTATGATTACACTTTAACTTCACTGTTAAGAAAATCATTACAATGTGTTTCTCTTTATGAAGTGATTAACCTAATTGCACCCTGATTGGAATGACTCACACAGTGCTATTTTCCCTCTTTTGCCACCTATTTGGAAATAAGGACTGTTGTTCACACTGCCGTCTTTTGCAGGAGCTTTTATTGTGGTGTTTTAGCACGGTGTGATCACGCCAATACACACATCACAACTGTGTTTTCTTTTATAACAAAAATCTTTGTTGCATGCATGTTTTTGGCATTGCGCTATGGTGAAACAATCTGGCCAAGGGTTTTGGCGGAAAATGTGCAGGACTGGGACTGGAAATCCATCTGAATAGAAACTGACAGTATTATGATTGTTGCAAGTGTCTTTGAATTACGCTAAGCATAAATACTCATAGTATTTTCACTCCCAATGAACTCCACAGGCATTCTGAAGCACAGCAGCTCTCGTATTTTGCCATCCCAGTGCACGTACTATTCGATGGTACCCGAGGAGGGAAGGCCACCATTGATATCTAGCAACTGAACCAAACTGAAAAAGGAAAGAATGCTGAATAACATGAATGCACCTTTGCTGCAGGCCTCGAGCTGCATTTGTTGTCGCTCTGTAAGATAAAATACTCACCTGCTGATCTGTGCTGTATTTTGACATGGGTTCAGTTCTTCTGTTACAGCAATCTGCTCTTGGCCTCAGGCGTTATTAATCAAAGACATTGATGGAAAGTCTGTAGGGGCATTACCTGGCACAGTATCAATCTTAAAAGCCCCAATGAACTGCTTTGAATTGCTAGAAGGACAGCTTTCACAATATAAATCTGAAGTAATGGCCACAAGATGCTATATATGTGAAAAAGATTATGTTTCCAAATTATACTTGCTGTGTTACAAGCAAATTGTCTTGTTGGAATGATGGAGCGGTGCAATTTTTACGAGGCAATAAAAAACAGGATGTCATCAAGACAGTGGAAGAGCAAAAGAAACACAGTCTTTTCAGTTTTACCCTGGTCTCCGTCTCGTCATTTTTCACCAGCATTGTTTCTCCTCTGCATCTGTGAAACTCTTAAACCACAAGCTTTCCTCCCAAACTGAACCTGAGAGGTGAGCAGCAACCAGCCGCTGACTGATTGGACCTGTCAGCCCTCAAAACATCTGATTGGATTTGGCCACGGTGAGGTCTCTGCTTTCACAAAGTGAGCCAGCCCAGGAGACAGAATGTTCAATAAAGTCCCACTTTCAGCACCCCCCCCCACCCCCCCACCCCCTTGCTCCTTCCTCTCTTATCCGGGAAGCACAATCAGATAAGTGCCTCACCCAACAAAGGAGATAGAGCTCTCACACTACGAGCCCATATGTCATGCAGCATCTTCCCACCCAGGAGTTGATAGAGCAACAATTAGAGCTCTCGTTCGGGAAGTTAAATATTCTTTTAATTGTTATCAATGTGTAATATAGTCCTGAGGGCGTTCTATCAAAGTGCGACGTTTAATTATGACGCAGTTAGAATGGAAGACCCCTTGTGGCTACCTCTCCTGCAGGCTGACACTTTATTAGTGTGCATTTATTCAATGGGACTGTATTATCGGCAATTTTCTGGATATAACGTACTTTGAAGCTGAGAGAATGATTCAACATTTTATTCATCTTAACTAGAATATTAAAACTGCACATTAAAGACGATCTTTCTTTAATGTGCAAGAGGGTGTTAATACCGTGTGTTGTGCACATCTATAATAGATATAGAGAAAATATATGGTTCAATAGGTGTGAGACATGAGATATCAGGGTTGAAGTTGTACAGATTACACTGTTTCACTTTGTTTCTGTTTAATGTGGACTTGGTCGGCACCGTGGGTTCGCTCAGATCAATTCATGGATAACATCAGAGGGCTTGATGGTAATATTAATGCCACAGGTGATAGGCAACACAAGGCTAAACAGAGCTCAAAATGGCCCAAACGGAATTCGAATTGCAGGCACAAGTCACACAAACTGCAGAATTATTTAACATGTCAGTGGGAGCAGTCTCAACGATAAGACAGCATATGCCAAACATGGACACCTGTGCCAGCAAAGAGGGACAAGAGAGACAGAAAGACACTTCTGTCAACAGGAAAGAGCTGAATTAATAGCACACTTACACCGTCTGTGGTCAGGAATCTTGACTGTTTGATACTCTGAAAGTGAAATGTATATGGTTTAGAAAAACGTGATCTGTGTAAACAGCGGGTTAAATAATTAATTAATTAAAATAGATGCTGTTTGTTCCTCCCTCTTTTTTTTTAAAGCTGCTCAAGGACATAATTCACACAGACACAAACAGCTAATCTGGGCTTTATGAACCGTATAGCACAGAGTTATTCTTAGAAAGGCTCATGTTTAATGAATGTCAGCTGCTCTCAGTTTAATTGCATGTTTATACAACTGTCATTTCCATACCACCACATCACCCAGTGTTTTGGTTATCTGGAGCTGATTTCATTTTTTATCTTTGAAATTGTCAAAGAGCACATTGCTTTGCTTTGGGTGGCAAAGCAACTCCCAGCTCAAGGGCTGTATTTCTGCGAAGAGCTTTATACTAATTTCAGTGCTGCAGCTCCTGAACTGCTCATGAAATGAAATGTAACGGACAGCATCAAGCATGACCTTCTATTTTTTTTTCTGAAGCACTGATTTAAGAAAGGACTGAAGAATCATGTGCAGTATGTGACCAGGAAACAGACGCTTATGTTAAATAATGAAGCTGTGGATTGATTCAGGGATCGCTTATTTTCACTTAAATTTCCTACTCACATAAATAAATCTCACAGAACAGCATTTAAAGTCAAATGCAGCCAAGATGAAGTGTGAGTGAAATAGTGATTTTTGACACTCATACGGCTGCTTATCTATTGAAAAGTCCTGTTTTCCTGTCTTTCAGAGCTTACACAATGTCAGAAAAGAAGTCAAAAACTTTGCAAGTGACTCGCCCCCTCCGTCCAGCCTAAATCATATTTACTGGTGGAAGGGAAATGTCAAAGATCCTTGGTCTTGAAAATTTAGCACAGCAGTATTTGTTTCACGACTGACTCCTTTATGAGATTTCCTGTCAGTCGAGAGCACCTCCTCCAGAAGCTCTTATGGGACTCTCCAGGGCTCTAATCTACCGAACACATTACCTGAGTAATTCAGAACCACAGCGCTCCTCTTAACTCTTACAAAACGCTTACATTCGTCTTTTCCATAAGCCCATCTGACCTGTCAAACAGGCATCGTCTGGAGGCTAATTAATTTTGATGTTAAATACTGATAAAACTGAATTGATGGTGTTTGTTTCCAAAGTAAATAGGAAACGTGAGCGGCTTGCTGGAGGCCCACTGGTTTTGTACGTCGTGAAGATAAGATCATTCGTTTCATTCCAAGATGAGCGAACTCTTAATCATGTCCTGGTCTCCACCTGATTAGATTTCTGTTGCTCTTTATTCTTGGGACTGCTCCAGAGATCAATTGACTGCCTGCAGCCTATAGAAAACACAGCAGAGATGGTATTCACAGGATGAGGAACATTGTAGCACATTGGCCATATTTCGGCATTTTGCTTTTTCTTGTAGAGTCAATTTTAAAATCTTGCAGGCGTAGGTCTGCCCGGCACCTTCTGCTCTTAGATTTGTGCTTGCAGCCTGAGGTCTGCTGATCTCTTGTTGTTCACTTCCACCAGCGCCATGCTGGAGACAGAGGGCACAGAGGGCATTATGCTGTCAGGGCGCCAAAGTTCTTCAAAAGTGTCTTGTTTGAGATCACGAAAGCATTTCAGTGTCCTCTTTTAAACCTTTTAAGGGTTTACTTCACTTTCTTTTTTTTTGTGTTCTCTGTATTAACCACACACTCTTCCATCTGTTCTTCTATCTGTGAAGCACTGATTTGGTTACAGTCTAAATGAAGGTTTTATTGGCTGTATTAAAATGCATGTAAGACAATGCTCCAAATGGCCGAATAACCTTTTTCATTGTTGTCTGTAAACAAGCTGCACTTTCAGTATTTCATAAGTGTTTCTGGGAAATTGAGAGTGGTGTTACCTGTCAAGTTTTCAATTACCATCTAATTCACAGCAGGCAGTGCCCTCCCCTACTCATTCTCACATGTCTATGCGGCACATTGTTGTTATGAGAAATGCATTATTCAGTACAGCAGTTTTCGGTTAGTGAGTGTTGATCCAAGACTCCATTTCCTGTTTCAGATTCGTTTATTCAAATGCGACAGTTGTGAAGGAGCTGTCTTAACGCTCTGCTACCGAAGGTCTGAGTAGATTATAAGATCCAAAGAGACAAAGGCAGTCCCGTCCCTGTACTGTAGACTGTTGTGAGACAGATGAGTCACATGCTGGTAAAGTCCCCCTGAGAGCGTTCACCTGTATCTTTCTAATGACGCCTCATCTACTAACAGTGACAGGATGATGATATTTTTCTGGAAGTAATTGCTTGTTTCAAACCATCTTAGAAGTTACACACAGATCACAGACAGTGGATGACAAAAGTAATTACAGCGACAATGGCATTTGCATTCCTTCAGTTGCAGATGGCACTATTATACACACCTTAAGGCCTTCATTGATCAGTCACAACATATTCTCATTAGCTCCATAAGAAACCCAAAACCTTACATCTTACCTGAGTAAACAACGATGGCTTTATATTTTTCGCCAAACTTGGTGTGTTTGGACTTGCAGGGTTTGAAGCCATTTCAAATTACTTTCGTAAGATTACAGTGAATTCCACCTTCTGTACATGTTGGGACAATGAAAAGAAATTAAGGCATTTGCACACTTAACTGTGGTTTACTGGGAAAGCTTTTCACCCTTTAGCAGCTCTGATCTTGGCTCTGGTCGTTTGCAATTGAGACAAGTGCGTGAATGTGTTTGGATTTTTCATTTATCCTTTCTTTTGACTGTGAGTGTGGCGTGCAGTAGCTCTGCAAATGTGCATGAACAAAGACGAACGAGGACAACCAAGGATAATTAAGTTAGCGCGGGACTCACTGTCCACATCCATTGTATCTGTATGGGTGTAAACACAGAACTGTAGTTTTCTCAGGTGACCTATATACAAGACACCACTGATAAGATCAACAAAGTTTCATTTCTGCATCTGTCTGCCCTCTGAACATGTTCTGCTGACTGCATTCAAAAATGTTGCTCATTAAGAACCCAACCCGAGCGTACTCGCTCCATAGGTTGCTACGCTATATCTTTGCAAACAATAAAACTGCCAGCAGAGAGTGGAGAGTTATTTCCAGCTCTAATGGGATCAGGACACTTTTATCTGGAGTTTTTATCAGTTGATTAACTAATGCATTGTTCCTCGTTGAGACGTAGAGAGTTGTTTCAGTCAGCCCGGGTCGGAGAGGTCAAGTCAAGGTGAGATCCAATCAGGCCAACAGCACTGTCCCAGGCTGGCGGCTCCCGGTGTAATTACACCCTCCTAGACTCCTGGTGAAGGTACAGATAAGGTGTAGGCATTGTTAGGGGACTTGGGGAAACCATGTCTACACAAACATATTGTTTCACATTTTTCATGTTAATTGCATTGTCAGGATTGGGTGTTGCTTTGCATCATAAGCACAAAGTTTCAAGGTGACTTTTCATGCTACAAGTTGATGCTGTAAAAAGCCTTGTGTGAGAGATGCATGTCTTTTATGCTGATTATTTAATCAGGGCCTCGAAAAGCAGTTCACTTCTCACTGTCTTGCATATTCAGTTACTCAGTTCAGTTCTATTGCACATCAAAAATTGACACCTTTAATCTGGCTCCCTCTCAGAACAACCTCCAATTTACCTAAACTTATGGTGCAATTGCTCATGAGTTGTTACCAAGTAAATTTTAGTTGCCAGAGATGAGAAAAATATTAATTTTGTCTGTACACATTTTTTGAATGTAGCTTAAAGCTTTCTAACCTGTATGTTGTCACCGCATAAACTTCATCTTCTGGAAACTTCTGGAAGAAGTGACATTATTGGCAATCACCCATTAATCTAACCACCCACACTGCAAAAATGTGTTTTGTGCTCAGTGTTGATCAAACAGCTTTATGATTCTGGAAATTCTAGTTTCAAGCATCAAGTTACTCACAACCAGTAATTAAATAGTAAATCAGTCAGTAAGAAGTTAAATCTTATTAAGATACTGAAGGACTGAAAAGCCTGAAACAAGTGAAATGCACAAAAAACACAAAATGTGCTTGGTAAGAAGATCTTGTCAGACAAAAGCATATATTCCCTTAAGATATTCAATCTTACTTAGATTTCACTTTTTTCAGTGTTTGCAGACTCTGCCTTAATTGCACAAAGTTGTGTTCTGTGTGTTTAAAGCATCTATTTGTCAGATTAGAACGTCTCTGGCTTCGCCGACCCTTATTATGAGGCTAAAAGAAGACAAGCAGACAGCCCATTTGGAAGATGAGACCATAATCACCCACTCAAATCATTATAAAGCACAATTGAAAAGAATCTCTGCATTGCTTACATGAACTTTGAGTATCCATTAGTCGAGAGCATAGCCGCTAATCAGATTTTTGTTGCACGTGAAATTGAATTACCCATATGGCAAAGCTCAGCAATATTTCCGACTAGCTCTCGCGTACTGTGAGAGCCCGATGGAGTCCAGGTCACGGTTCTCGCTCCTCCATCTCAAGGCCAAACACAGCAGAGTAAATTTGTATCCCCTTGCGCATAGGTGTGTCTGATTGGTGGATCAAGTTTTGTGCCCCCCCTGTCTGGCACGCTCATTGAATTACCGCCATGTGGACCCAGCAGCTGTTCCTTCTGGTCGCAGCAGGCCGCTGTCGTTAATTGAAGCGTAATGGGCTCAACAGCAGGGAAGGTCAGACAGAGCTCTCTGCTGATGCACAGCCCCTGTCACAACCTATACACAACACACCTAGAAACTTTTCAGCTCCTCTCCAGGGTTAGACCGCTATCAGGCTGAGAGAGGTGCCATTAGTGCATGCCAGTCAAACATTTTCTTTTCTCTCTGCTGAGGTAACACCAGACTGTCAGGTTTGACTGCCTTTTGTAAACAGGTTCATTTAAAAGCATGCTTAATTAATACCCTATGTGAATGCTTTACACGTGTGACTGTTGTTTCAGTGTATATATATATATATATATATGTTGGTAAAACACTGCCGTTCAGTTCTCTGTGCTCCAGTGACAGACCCCACCTCCAACCAGGTAGAGATTTGTGGCTGCTTTGACTATTGTCAGATTTAAATGTTCCCAATATTTGGAGAGTTTCTTCTGTTTTTTTTACCTGCCTGACACATTTTTTGACCTTCACCCTTTTTATCTGTGCTCCATTTTTAACTTGCAATAACAAACAACATCAGCTCTTGGTGCATATTTCTGTTGTCCACTCACTTTGTTGGCTTCAGCCGATCATTTGAATGGAAATCGAGATTTGGTAGATTGAACTTGTGTGGATGTAATTTACGTCAGTGTTTGTGTGAAAACTGTAGTCCTGCTTCAATATTGCTAATGTGACAATCACGATGAAGTTATTAGAATCTTCTAATTTTGCAAGCTGGAGTATCCACCAACGCCTTGAAAAGATAAACTTTATTGATCTCTGTGTTCCCCTGTGTTCCAGTGGTCTTTTCACTTCTGACTCCAGATTTCGATTTGTGCTATAAGGGACACTTCCTTGTGATTACTCGGGCCACTTTGATGAATAATCTAGTTCGAGTTTATTTCACAAAGAATATATAGGCCTTCTGTGACCAGATCTTGCCAGTAAATTTGCTTCCCAGTCAATTTTCTCATTGTATTACAGCAGGTGATATACGAGGAAAAAATAGAAGTGAACCATAAAACGTAATTAGGTGATGTAAAAAGTATGGAAAGCTTTGCACACAAACCAGCTCAGGTCAGGCAGACGAACATCTCCTGCTCATGATTTTCAGTGCTCCATGTGCTCTATGTGTTTCTCATCTGTTTGCTTGCTCCTTGTATTGGTGTTTCAGCTCTGAAGAAAGTCAGCTCCAGTAATAGCATAGCCATTCATGTTGGCGCTCACACCTCAAAGCACCATGAATTATCCTCCGAGCTCCACTTAGGTTTGAGGATTCGCAAAGATTTCATGGATCATTGGCATGAGATCAGAGTTTTATGAGTCAGAGAATCACAATGCTATTGAACACGGTGCAGTTATTGTAAGCACTGTTTGGCCAGCTGTACCTGATTCTGTCTTGTCTTACTGGCATTAGGAGCCGCTCGGTACAACAAGAATGGCTTCCCTGAAAGAGCCTTTGAATTCTGGGTTGTACTGTAAAGCAGGAGCCGTGAAAGATTTATGCCGTGCTGAGGCACCCTGGTCAGAGTCAAATTGGAGACGTGGATTCTTTATGTATGTATAGATTCAAGCCCAGGCTCATGCTGAGCTGTTGCCAGCTTGTTGTCATTTCCAAGTTGGAGGTAGTGCTTTCTGTGCTGCTTTAACTTTCAGCCTGAATCCTAAGGGAGACTCTTAGATGCTTGATAAACACAGCCCAGTTCACAAACGCACGTCAACAGGAATAGCCTGTAAGTTGTCTTTTGCCATTGACCTTCTGACTCTCTGCTTCAGAGAACAAGGAGTTGTGTCTTGAAGATTGACATCACCGCCAGATGGTACATTACCTCAACTAAAAGCCCGTTGTTCTCTTTCTCAGACTCAAAGTCATGTTGAAAACCTTTCTCTCCTGCTCGGCTCAGGTTAGTCCGATTACCTGCTTTTGCGTGACTCACTGAATACAGTATTTGCTCAGTCACTGTAAAGCTGACTAATTACATTACGCTCTGATTGTTTTGCATGTGACTTAAATTCTGCTTATTAAAAATGTCTTTATGCTCTACAAGGTTGACTCTTGCGAGTAAACTTAATTAGCTGCGATGTTGTAGACCATTCAGTTAATGTCATGACGTGAGAGACTTTGCTTCTCATATTCAACTCATTTGCTAGGTCGTAATCAGAGAACGAAAGCCCACTGAAAGTAGTAGTGTGGGTGCGTTGTCTAATGAGCCGTCTTTGTGTTCCAAATTTGCCATCAGAATAACTTAATTTCTTTAATTACAGAGTATACATTTCACGTTCGATCAAAATGTCTATTCTTTTTATCATTTGGATGAAGCAATATTCACATATGCGTCAGACCTACGGGACAAGTCGGGTGCAAATGAGATGAGTCTTTTTTTATAGGACCTTGCAGTGCAGTGACAGGCGGTGTCGTTTATAAAGGAATCTCTAGACTGTTATTCTCAGGCAAGGAATGAGTCTAATTTAAAGGTAATTTAAAGGTAACGTGGCTTAATCAAGTGAAACTTTATTTATATAGTACAAGCTCATTGTGCTCCACATGTACCAAACATGGACGTGTTTAATGCCGGCATCGTGTAATGTAGCACTGTGCTGACGCTGTCTTTCCCAATTCTACATCATAAACCTACTTTATTTTGCATGACTGTTATCAGTGCTAATATATGCTCACATTACCCATTTCATCTGGTGCAATTTCGTTGTATATCTCTTTTAACTGTGCAATAACACTATTTATTATCCATAATGGCAGCAGTATTTTTATTTGTATAAACTGTATATATTGTGCATACACATAGACTTAGTATTTCTCAATGCAATACAACACATTATATTTGTAGTTTTTCTCATAAGAATATTCGCAATAGTACTTTAATGGCATTCAGTATTTTCATAATACATATTTGCTTTTTATTCTGTATCCTGGACATTTTTTTTTTTTTATCTTGACCCTTTTGTGCCACTGTTTTTGCCTTTCGTAATACTTGCCGGCTGTAACGACTTAATTTCCCCAGGTTACGGTACATCTCATATCATCAGGACCTTCACCTTCACCAGATTTACTTGTGGTCATTGGCACACTTAGAAGACCACTGTCTGATGATCTGAGAGTTCTGGGTTGTAAGCAGTGAGCATTTAGGAGCTGGTCCATTAAGTGAGACAGTGAACGGTATTTTGAGGTCAATTCTGTATTTTATTGGTGGCCAGTGAAGCGATCTAAGCATAAGGAGTGAAAGGTGGGTTTTTTTCTTGTGCCAGCGAGTACTCAGCATTCTGAATGAGCTGAAGCCATCCCACAGTTTTTTTTGGGAGGTCCCACAAGAAGGGAATTACAGTAATCTAGCCTAGAGGAGATGAATGCATGAACCAGTTATTCATCGTCTGACTCAGACATTGTGGATTTAACTTTAGAAATATCTTTTAAAATGCCGTCCTAGTTATACTAGTAATGGTGCTTGTGACAACCCTGTCTCAGAGAAGTTACATTAATCTACGACTAATTTGCCTTCCTAATTACACTTTGGTGACAAATATAATCGCTGCCTGGATTATGTTCAGAGGTGGCGAGTGAATGAAATGGTACATTTATGCACCACGCTGGAAGCGCGGGGGTGTGTGCTCGACTGTGGCACCAGAATCCAGGGTTCATGTTCAGACCAGTGGGTAGTTTTAGCAACAAAAGCGTTTTGGTTAAGGTTCAGGAAAGATCCTGATTTCAGTTAAATGTTGGTAGAAAAGCTTATGTATGTATTAAAAGAGCATGGTCTTTCCTTAACATTAACAAAGTGTTGCAATGCACAGATGAAAAACGTTGTCAGTAAACACACATTCATTATCAACATTTTTGCAACTTGCCAGGCACATTAATTACCAGCATTCCTTCAATATGTTAATAGAGACCATAATTAGGTCGGCATTATGTGTCCTTCAGAAAGTATTTGCTGTTGCTAATGAGTTGTATATACATGTAATTTCCAGGAGACAGGGCTTGTGTCTGGATGTGCTGATAGGGCTGCTTGTGAAGTCGACTTCTGGATCTAAGATAACACCTAGATTTCTCACTGGGATTCAGAGAAAGCGAGATCGGTTTGGAGTTGATCTCCTGTCTCTGGCCTCCAGCGTCGACCATGAGGATCTACTCTTTGCTTAACTGCAGAAAGATTTGCACCATTCGCTGTCTAAATTCACTGATACAGTCGCCAAGGTCTTGTATAGGGCTGAGGATATTGTGTCGCATGTGAATGGTAAGATACATTGAGTTCCTGTATGATGGAACCAAGAGGCAGCATATATAGGCTGAACAGTGAGGGGCCTGGAACTGAGCTCAGAGATGCAGAATGTCTCATGCAAAGGTTAAGCAGTTATTAATCAGCAATCAATTATTGAAGTCCTTGTATGGGTGATATAAGCTTCCATCCCTATGGCATCTGCATAACTTGTTAAATCAAATCTGACACACTCATTAAGTGCCAAAACAAAAAATAAAGGTCACTTTAAATTTGCATTTCAAATCAAACTTCAAAATAACAGTTTCAACTTTTGCATTGATCCAGCATCGTTTCAAAGTGTGTTTCGGATGTGCCAGTTTTGCACGGTATCCACACTGGAAACACTTGATTCTCTGAGGTTTTCTATTTCGGTCTTTCATGCTCTGACTCGGCAGTGTGGCGGATTAACTGGTTAAGAAAGGAAATCTTCTTTCGTGCGTATTTTCACTTTGTGCAAGTCTCTACAGCAAATACAATAGGTGCAATTTTTGTAACATGAAGTACAGACTGAGAAAAAAATGACAGGCCTGTCTTGGACCAGAATTGGTGTACCCTTCCCTACATCTTAATCTCTATCAGGCCGAGTGAAGTTGCTCTTTATTTTACCTGACAGACTGGTTGCAGGTGTCTCCAAACTTGCAAAACATAAAAGCGTATATTACAGAAAACAATAGCTGTATGCATTTCAACCATGTTATTATCCAGGAAGAATGAAAGGGACATACTGGTTTTAGTATTGTATGTTTATTATAGTCATTAAAAGATTATCCCACCTCTAAGTTTAGCTGTCATGAGCAAATTCACCCCATTACATCTTAGATCTGCTGCTCTGCTATCACTATATGTTGCGTCAAACTGACTTCCTTGTTGTTGGTGTCGCTCTTTCAAAAGCTCATCTGAAGCCACCAGATTTGCTTTTTTGAAGTGTTTTGTGTGATTGTTTGTATTGATTTTAATAATGGAATTGATGGTGAGTTCAGTAAACTCACTCTTCACTCTCTACTGTAGGTTTTCCCTCTGAGGTTTTTCCATTTAAAATGCTCAAATGCCACGTTCTGGGACTTCTAGCATAGTGCCACATACTAAAGATGTCTTGCCTGCCCTCACAGTGCATGCTGGGGCTGACACAGGCTTTCTGTGTTGTATAATTGTCACAGCCAGCGCCAAGTTAACATTTAGTTCGACATCATTTTTTTTAACTAGATTTTTTCTTTTTTTTTACAGAGGAATTACAGAAATATCTCACATCTGTTACCCAGTTTCTGACACAAACTAAACGGCTGACAGCTGCCTGTCAAACCTTCGAATTTCACACATTGTGACTGGAACAAGATGGAGCAGGTCTGGAATACAGAAAGACGAAACCACTTCTGAGCTCTTTCCCAAAAAATGTTTTTTATTTTTTTCATATCATGTTTTTTGTCATCCATCGTTCTGCAAACCTGAGACATGAAATTCTTTTCATATTCTGAGTTAAATGGGTATGTACTGCTAGAAAACCTCTTCGTGGAGGGGACAGCATTGCTGTACTTGTACTTGCTAAATTGCACCTTCCAATGACAAATCAGCTTTTGATTGTCACTTTTTTTTTAATACATGAGCCCATTTGAGTGGGATTTGTTTCTTTATGGGAGGTGGGGTGACTTTTACCACCTACCCAAGGAATAATTACACTCACAATTTCCATTTTTTTTTTTTGGTGCACCTGTTGGTCCTTGCATAACTGAAGTCCTACCTGCAATATCCTTGAGATTTTTATAAAAGATTGGCCTTTCCTGTTCGAAATGTATCTGTTTAGTGTGCACTATTAGTTCTGTGTGATAATATACAGGGTTTTTGCTTACGCAGTGGATATCACGAGTCCTTTCTCAGCCAGAAAATGAGTCTTTTCTTGTGGGAGTGTCCATTACAGAATCGCCTCCTAGAGCTGGCGATGTCTCAAATGTCTACAATGGCTACAGTTTAGCAGTGAACAGTGCAGTCTGACATTTAAAGTAGTTTTTAAAGCTAGCACCTTGCCTCCATACAACTGAAGTACATAAATGCTGTTTAGAGCACTTCCACTAAAACCTTGTTTGAACTTCAGTCATAAGTAATAAATGGCTTTTCCAGAGGAGAGAAAAGGAGAGTAGACAGGACAGACGCACAAGGTCACACATAAAAACATGGTCACTAGCTGTACAAATCACAAAAATCCAACTCTGAGATCATGAAAAAGATAAAGGAAACAAGAAATTCTGAAGTTGTTTTTTAAGAATGTCCACTCTATACCATTGTACCTCTCTGAGACCTTGTACGAAGCTATTCTGAAGTCACGAAGCTGCAGCAGCAAAAGCACAATCACAATCAGTGATTTATGCAAATGAATGCTTCCACTAATTCATGTAAATGAGATTCAGCCATAGTGTGTCCTGAAGTGTGAGCACTGAACACTGGAACCAATCATCTATAGGGAAGACATGAATGATTTAATGTACATGTTGCCATCATTCAGGAGTGCCACCTTCTCCTGTCGCCATTATGTTGCCATCATGCACAGACTGATCCTCGCGAATGATTGTGTGTTCTTTTAAAGGCTGCGAGGAGTGAAGGCAATTCCTATCAAATGCTCACACGCTCATCCAAGAGCTTAATTGCAGCTGCCAAAACATTGTCTGCGTACTCGATACTAGAGTAGGCACTTATTCCCTTTCATGCTACACCCTACATAAACACCCGTGGAGTGAGTGACAAATTGCATTCTATCATCTCCATTTTCTGCTCGTCAACCTTGTGTAGCGCCAACACGTGTGCGCAACATCAGTTATCTTATTGGTGTGCTAACAGTGCTGCCTTATTGCAGTGTACATGGCTGCCTGTCAGATCTGGGTCAAACATTGTTTGTAAATAATACATTTTTTCTTTGCTGAAGTACCTGACAGGTAGAGTTTACTATTGCAGCGCAATTCAGCCATCAAAGGAATTTTCCTTATTATTTTTAGCGCGCTGTCTGTTGGATCATGCATACAAACAGGACAAGTAGGCCCTTAAGCAGCATCAATTAAAATTAAGAAACCAGTGAGAGGAAATGTAACAGCTGCCTTGAGACTGCTGCCATTCTGCTGAATCCACACACACAGAGTGAACTGGATCAATATAAGGTTAAGATTTAATCCTGGGAACACCCATCAATCAATACAGGAAGTCACCCGTTTGAGTGCCTTTCCTCTACATGGAACAGACCCCGGGCCAGCCTCCTCTCGTCTTCTCTCCTCTCCATCCACGGCTGCACTCTGATAATCCAGACAGCTATAGCATTCGGTCTCTCAGGCAGCCTTCCTCTATTGTCCTGAGCCCTTATCTCTCAGCACAATACTGGTGCCTCCTTAGAGCACAAAGCGCCAACTTGTTTCCCCTCACCCCTCAAAATGTGAACTTTGAGCTCTGACGCAGTGGAGCTTAGACTCTACCCATTTCATGGAAGAGACTTCAAAAGTTCTTTGTGTTCGGTTGAGTTCTGTGTGTGCGCGTGTGTGTGCGTGCGTGTGTGTGTGTGTGTGTGTGTGTGTGTGTGTGTGTGTGTGTGTGTGTGTGTAGGCTTCCTGTGCCTATTAGCACTCTCTGTGTTGTTTCATTGATTGCAAATCATGTTTGATGGTAGGAAAACTCTGAGTTTTGTTGGCGCCCATGGCAGGTGCTGTTACGAATGCTATGCATAGCAGACGTCTAACAAAGGGTCTTTTCAATTAGGTGGAAAACAACTGTGCGTATCTGATGTGTGGCACCTTCTTGCTCTTGATCCAACACAGCTTTGGGCTGATAATGGTGCTCACACACATGTGTTGTCTTTCAGCACTTTGATAAACACAACAGTTCATCACACAGCAATTGGCTCATTGTTTCAAATATGTAGATAGCGCAGCATGAGCTGGAAACATGGCTGTGCGTATCCGCGTTATTAGTGCTGCTGGCAGTGTTGATGGGTTTGGAAAGGTCAGTGAACAAAGTGAACATAATGTTCTGACATTTAGAACTGAGACAGCAGGAAAGATAATAATAATGTTTCTGATGACTCAAAATACAAAAGTGGTGCCTTTATGAGCGAACCAAAGTCTCATCTTAGAATCCGCAAAGTAACATTTGAATATGAAGTCCTGACTTATGCTTTCAAGTCCTGGTTTGTTGTGTTTCGAGCGTCTGTGCCCCTGTCTTTTGCTGGCTTGTTATAACCTTGTTGACAGACTTTCTATTTTCAAACCTTTGCAATGTCTCGACTGCGCCTTCGTCTAAAAACATGCAATACTGCTTCAAAGACTACGGTGCACACGCTTATTATGCAAAGCCTTTCTTGAAGTGGCATGGGGGCATTTAGTTGTACAGTACTTTTCTTTTACATCTGTTATTGTCAGGCTGCAGAACATATTGGGCGGTGACTAGGTCGGTGTGTTGTCGTCTGATCTATTCATAGAGAAAAGTCCAGTGAAGCTTTGTTGTTAATTGTTAATATTGTATTGACTTTTACAAAGAAAACTACAGTAGCTACACAGTCTTGTGTCAAACTACAATAGTACATTTTCAGCTCTCTTTCACGCAATTCTTCTTTCTCCAACAAGCTGGAACATTTTGACATTTTGGTTTTTTTTCACACAACCTCAGATTACCGCTTTTTTGGTGGAGACTTCACATCGCCGCCACTTATCACAAGAACCAGGCTTTTAATTTCACCCATGGTTCCCCTCTCTTCCACATTTTTTCCCCTCTATATAATTGACTTTTTGCAGGTTTCAGCCATCTCTGGACATCTTCTGCAGGCTAGGCAGGTATCAACCCCTCCTCTACCCCGCCCACACACACACACACACACGCACGCACAGATAAATACACACAGCTCTCAGTACATTAACAGTTATTTTCCAGAGAGACACGTGTGGCTTCAGGGTCCAGGTGTCTCTGCAACTGCTGACCCATGTTATCAGCCCGCCTCAGCAACCAGGCCTCCTCAAAATTAATCCTGACGCCGTCACGCCACCCCCCGTGCTCACACTGATGGCTCTCTCTCTCGGCGACAATCCCCTCTGGTCCCTTAGCAGTCAGGACTCAGACACGCTCACCTGCATCCCCCAGCCCCACGAGACGCTCCTATCACTTGAACAGGGGAGACAGAGTGACCAGGATTACAGCCAGTGCTGCGTTAATTATAAGCTTTTTTAATGAAGGGGAGGTGGAGGCTGGGAGGCCAGGTGGAACAGCCACACAAAACAAATCCGATTATCCAGGAACGGTTTGTTTCTCTTTAAAGCTCTCCATCTCTTTCATTCTGTCTTTTGTGGAATAATTTCCCAGCTCCGCTTCAGAAAGCACAGACATTTGTTTTTGGTGTTTTTGCTCCAAATCCTTTTTTGCTCTATTTTGCACATGCTGTTGCAGCTTCTCGAGGGGGTTTGGTTGCTTTATTTTCACTGAGGATGAACTACCTGAAACATAAGCAATTAAAATGGTGCGTAAGGAAGATGAAAGATGTCCTTTCACCTAAAGCAACTTAAGCCATTTCCACTTTTTTCCGAGGAGATTTGTCTCATTCTTATCAAGCGTGTTCACACCAATAAATAGCAAAAGGCTTATCATTTTGCAGCTTTTGTTCAGCTATTGTTCTGCACTAATTTGACATTCTCTGAGATCCCTTTTCATGTCTTTGATGAAATATTTATGGTGTTATAAAAATATTCAGTGAGAATTATCTGACTAACAACACAATCCTCTGTGGCTTTGTTTGAGGCACCACATCAATTAGCGTCATTTTACTCTAAAGGCTATTGATTCACTTTGAACAGGAAATGTGTGTGCGAGTAAATGGTGCATGAATATGTCGCTATGAAATAAAACACCTTTTATATCCTTAAAGCAGCGCTGATGTATGAAGGCATTCTGTGTTAAACATCAGGGCCTGTTAACACTCTGTACGTCAATTTATCTTTTTAAATGTGTGCCTGTCTCAGGCTGACTCTGGATAAACATATGAGGCTGAGCTGCAATCGATCACACCGAGCACTGATTCTTATTCTGGATCAGACATTTGATTTTGAGCAACATAGTGGAGGAGCTTGTATGTTGGCGCAGCTGTGGGCTTCAGCTTTGCCTGGTTTCATTTTTCCTTTCATTGGATCTTAATCACTCACCAAGAAATACTGTAATTCAGATGATCTAGGAATCTGCAGCTTGACTCAAATTAAAAATACACTGCACCGAAGTAAAGATTTCCTCTCTGTAATAACATCTGACGTAGCTAATTTGATTAAGAGATTCACTGCAGCTTGTCCATATCTAAACATCCCAGTGCCACATTTTTCCCTTTCTCAAATTTACTGTCTAATCACATCTGCTTTGTAATTAATCACTACAATTCAGCAATCTTCCAAAGAAGTAAGTGCTTCCAGGCTAGCTAATTCAATGATTCAATTTCCCATCCAACCCAAAGCAATTTTTCGGGAGCGTTCAGAAACTAAGAAAAAAATATCACATTATAAAGATTAAAAAAGATTTAAAACCACACTAAATCCAATTGCCCAATTTTGTAAGAAAAAGGACACTCAGGAGTAGGTGGACGCTATCTTTTAACTGATCTTTGTGTGGTGAGGCCTGGTGGGCACGGCTGACTTGAAATTCTCTCTTGCTGTTATCAATGCTGTGACCCTGTCAGCTTGCTTAACTAGCCGTACCACTGCACCTACAGTGCACGGAGGCAGACAGAAAGAGCCATAGTATGTTTGGTGCCACAACGATAAACATGCAGCTGATTGAGTTCATAACCCTGGCTTCAGGAGCAGCTGCTCGGGCTGCCAGACTGTTTGAGGTGCTGGCAGAGTAGAGATACCTCTCTCTTTCAGATACAGCCACATACAACATCCTGACTGGGAAAGCGGTTGTGAATTTCTGGAAGAATTGAAAGTATATGGCTTGATTTTAGTGATGCAACTATTGGCAAAGCGCCACAGTTGAGTTTGATGTTGTACGTATGATGTGTAGAAAGGTTTGAGTCTATCAGTAGCGAAGCATATTCACGAAAAGACATATTCATATCCGGGAATTCTCACTCACGGATGATATGAATGAGAATTCACATTCCGATAAAGGTCTTAGCTGCAACTACTTTTCAAACTAAACAATGAATTGTAAGAGAAGGCAACTGGAAACCATTTGACAGATGGTAATGTGGAGTAGATGGTCAAGTTCAACATCCATCCACATGCGCAGAAAATTTCCACAATACTATGTTAGTAAATAAAACTGTCTTACACTGACATCAGCAAGATATCCCAGTCTTGATCTCCCAGAATGATGCAGGTGGCACCCCTGGAATAAATCTTTCACTTTGGTGCAGTGTTTATACAGGTTTTTGAGAATAGTGCAGGTTGTCATATTAGCATCTATTCAGGATAAAAATCTGGATTTTGTCAGGCTGTTTTGTACCAACTTGCAGATGTCTGCAACTTTAAAAACTTACAGAGGTTTAAAAACAAGAAGAAATGTCTCATAACTACAATGAGTGTGCTGTGAGATGGTGAAACACTGGCAGGCTAGGCACACCACAGAGACAGGGTACATGGTTAAATACACTCCCTGGGATAGATATTAAAGAAAACCACTGCATGTGATGTCGTGCAGAAGCCCTTTAGTCATGTCAAGAAGGCTTTTGGCTGTGAGACTGGAAGATAGTGCCAAGCTCGGTGATGTAACCAGCTCCTGAAGGAAGGTGCAAAGCGTGAGGCAGGTTGAGGTCGAGGTCATCAGAGTGGCAGACGTTTCTGTCTGTGGGCTGAACTCTGCCAAAAGGATTGTCTGATAGTTAGTCTACACTCAGTGACATAAACATGGTGGACAAAATAATAGAAACACTCAGGATAATGCAGTACAGCCCAACAGCACGACAAACTACAGCCTCCAAACTGATCATAAGATTTAATTAACCAACCCGCTCTGACTGCCAGCTCTTCACATACAGACGCTTGGTCAGGACCCCTTGGCATCACTTTGTAATGCACTGGGTACCCCTTTAGTGTCATTCATCAGCGTGCAGGGTAGTCTGCAGGGTAGCCTGATTGACAGCCCGTTCTCATTCCCAATGCGTCAAATGGATGTAATATAAAGAGTGAGAAAAATCTGCATTTGCACAAAGGTGGGGTGGTTAGTTTGGGTCAAGCACAGGACTTTCATCTCAGGGGACCAGGGTCCCGTTTGAAGCTGAAAATGAAGGTTCATTTCCTTTGGAAGTGAAGTAATGTATGTAACTTAACTAGTCACACACGTCAATGATGTATTTCAGCCAAACCTTAATCTTTTTCTTCACCTAACCATGTAGTTTTGGTGTGTTAATCTAACCAAAATGTGTTTATTACTGTTCTCAGCATGGTTATGTTTTACCAGACATTATTATGATTCGACAATGTATATTTATTATTGTTAACTTAACCACAGAGCCCTGTAAAACTGATGCTGAAGGGGTACCCAGTGCCTTTAAAGTGATGCCAAGGGGGTCCTGACCAGACATCTGCATATAACGAGCTGGGAATGAGAACGTGTTAAATTATAGTTGAATCTCCATTTTTGCTCATTATATCTATAAAAGGGCAAACCAATACAGCGAGAGACATACTTTTATAGGTATATTAATTTCAACATATAGCCTCTGTTCAAACAATTTATTCTGATCTCTTAGATGTTGTCTATGTGTATGTACACAACAACTGCCCTATCAACTAGATGCAGAAATCCACAAGAGGTGAGACAACAGTAAGTAAGAGATAGCATGAGCACTTTGACTGTAATAGAAATCTTAAATTGAGATTGAATAAAGATTAAATGAATTGTTTATCCCTACCTGAAACAGCGTGTTTGCAATTGATTCTGCACCCTCTACCAGAAACACCTTTCTTCCATCCTATTTGTTGGCTTTTATTTAGTTAGTAGTCAGCCAGAGGAGGAGAAGTGCAGCCACAGAGACAAGCACGTTTTAGTTACAATGTAATGGCAAGGCAAAGCACTTAAAAGCCTTGGGAAATAAGGTCCAGGTTTCTGGGATCTGGGGTTTTCAAGAGCGTGGTCAGGAAGGTCAATAAGGTAGCTGAGTTAGAGGTTGGGTCATTGAGGAAGGGGTTAGGGGTGCCTGGGAGACAATGGCAGGAAGTGATAATAGAATCAGAGCTTCCTCTGGATGAGCTCTCAGAACAGGCTTGGCTGACATGTAATCACTGAATGTCATAGTGGAGCAGAAACCCGAGCTGCGCCTCCTGGTCCGCACTCTTGTCTTTGTTATCACTGTCAGAAAATGACACATGCGATGACAAATCATCACTGTAAGTCGTGCAGTTTCTTGTAAAATTCACAAACAACAACCATCAGCTAATGCGATGCATAAGTGACATTGCCCTTCCCCTCTATAACCGCAGTAAGTCAAAATGTGTGAGATATAGTAATCCTTCTTTATATGCACAGAAACTTTCTCTGGGAACTTTCTGCGAAGATGAATAGCAGAATGAATATGACAGAACAGATGAATGGATTATGAATCACAGCAAATTCCTACCTCTGAACCACTGATAGTGTGTAAAGGGAAGGACGCTGCCTTCAGGTCATGCATCTTTATGAAGCCTCTTACACACTGTCATTCACGCCTTTTTGCTGTTTTCGCACATCTTTGCGATGCAAGATAGCTATCAACAATGCATCATCTGAAAGAAACACAATCTCGAGAATGTCATTGTGAGAAGTGTCATATTTAACTCTGCTGTGGTATCAGATGTTTATATCAGTGTCTATTTTTTTCTCCTCTCTTTTCATCTTCCTCTACCTCAGACCCTGTAGCCCCGGCTGACTCTTGTGCCAACCCCAGCAGGAACATCAGTGGGTGGGTGCTTGACAGAGCCAACACCAGGGAGTTAATACCACTCAGTGTTGCTGGAGGTGTGACACAGTCCCAGCCCTCTACACATTGATTCACACAGGATTAAGCCACTGCATGATGCTTCAGGCGGGAGGGCTGGTGCAGCTGATTTACCATCCCTGTCAGCCTTAACGTCTTTGGTGGCCTCCTCTGCCCTGCTCTTGTCCTCTGTGGAAGAACTAGTGAAAAGCATCTGCCACTGCACCAACCAGATCACCCAAAGGGATGACTGGAAGTCATCTTGCTCAGGTATGGTCCGCCTTGCAAATCATGCTATGTCACATACAGTGCACTTATGTGTGTTTGCACTTTGAGAATTGATTACGATTAAAATAAATATGATTATTTATTCCAGGGTAAAGCTACATTGCCTTGTCATATCTTCTCATTTCATCAATGAAAAGCATGATGAAATACATTAGTTGAAGCCTTTTTTTCCCCACACCAAAATAGATGAAAGCTAAAGAAAAAAGAGAACTGTGATGAAATGTAGGGCATTTTTCATCAACATATAAAGTCTAAATTTTGAAAGATGGACGAATAGACTAAATCTCCTACTAATTTAATGCAAAATCTGCTTCAGTTACCTACAGGCATCTGTGGGATGACACACTGTTGCCTCTAGCTCTTGACTAGCTAAACAGTATCCTGGTATAAATAACTGTTGTTCATAAATGTATTTAGCTGCGTGACTTATTGAACTACCATTAACGGGAAACATCTTACATTCAGTAACATTCTGTCATGTAATCTGATGTTAGCAGTTCTTGGAAGAAACTGATTTATTTAACTGACTAAATTCATCCACAATCCACTGAAAGTTAGACAGGAAGCTGCAACAAAGCAGCTGGTGCCTCATTATGTTTAAGTTATGGTTCGGGTTAGGCAGCTAAAACACCCTGTGAAGGTCAGGGCCAGATTGTGGGTACAGTCGATGAAAAGGCAAATGTTTTGTGTTGAGAGGATAACTTCATTCTCCTGCATGAAAGGCATCCACCACCCCAACCAACATATCCTTACAATTCGCCTTGCTGCATTCAGGGCACACTACCTCCCTTTGGCACTGACTGTTGGCATTGGATGTAAATTGTGGGGTGCTGGTTCATCCACTGTTAATGTCATTCCTTGTGTGCAGTGCCCATTTTTTGTACACTTATGATTAAAAGTCAGACGAGGCTCGTTTTAGAAACATCAAATACATAGTATGTTTCAGGGATGTCATCATCTGTTCAGCTAACAAAATTGGGAAGTCCTCTTTGTTACAGTATTGAATAGAATCACACAAACTGTGTCAAGAGAATTCGGGCATAAAATGGAGATGGACAGCAATTTTCTCAAATATCAGTCCATACAGTGACAAATGAATGCAGCTGCACCCACAAGCCTGTGATCAAAGGAATACAAAAACTGTGATGTGCGTTGCATTTGGGATTGTTTCAGTGCAGCCATGGCCATTCCTGCCAATGAAAACATCTGCATCAGTTTGGTGAGAATAGATTTCTGTTTTTATTTTGCCAAACCCAATTAAAACAATTGAATGTACCCCAGTGTGGAGAAAACACTTGCAGCTATGTTAACTACTGGATGCAGAACACAAAGAAGAGCTCAGGGACATGGGGAGGAATTTAAGCCGAGAGTGAGCTGGTTGGCTGTGTGGAAACCCAGGGAAGAAGGTGGCATCTCTGGTTAATGTACTGGGATCAAATGCCTTTGTTTCCACTCCAGACAGAACTGCCTGTTTGGCTTATTTAAAGAGAGATTGGAGGATCACATGGTGATTGTTCTGAGCCTTGGCATACCAAATTAGCTTTTCCCATTCATTTGGAAAGATCTAATCAAACATTAATTATTGTGACCACCTGTGAAAGAGAAGGCTGTGGAGTGTCGCTCATCTGTTCCCTTATGGTAGCTGCAGGGTCCTTACTCTCTGAATTTGGTGAGTGAGCCCTGAACAAGGACCACAGGAGACAGAGAGGCAGATTGCATTCCATCAGATGACGGAGTATCTAATAGGATGCACAGCAGCATCTGAACCATGCTGCTGTTTGCCAGGTTTTCAGTGGCCACTGAGAGCCTGGCATGATTCCTTTGACCCAGATATTTAGCAGCTTAAGAGCTTTTCCTTTTTAAGATTTTCAGGATAGTCTGTATTCCTCCTTTACTGACAGGAACAGGCTGGATGAGTCTGAGCTGTATGAACACAATTGCCAGCATCTCTTCAAAGTGACGGGGTTGAGGAAAAGCAAGCAGTCATCTGATTTCGCAAACCGTATCAAACGCCGTGGTAGTATCAAACGTCTTCGGCCAACAATGCTGGGATGCCTCGGGGTCATGCTCGTTTTCAGTGCTTGTTTTTGTTCCAGACCATGTTTTCCAATCATATCGTGACATGTTCTGTCAGTCAATGGAGAGCCCTGCTTGTCCCATGAATAGTCAAATTAGACTGGCTGCAGGGAGGATGTAATCTGGGTGCAGTCAGGTATGGCCTCCAGAGCAGTGCAGCCCGAGAGGCTGGCTAGTAATCAGCAACCAGAGGTGTCTAATTGGCATATGGCAAGTGCCAGACTACGCTGCTCATTCAACCAAATCGAATAAATTCTGCGGCCATCAAAAAAGGGGGAGACAAAGGCTGCTTTAATTGAAAAAAACAATGCACACATTCAATTCAAACTGGATTTGTTTAAAGCTGAGAGAACAATTAACTCTCACTGTTCTACGAGTTGACTGATTTCATATGATATGTGCCAGGATAGTACGTGTGAAAGATTAGAACTGAGGACGGATACAAAGAAGAGCTGTATGTTGAAATGCCAAACCCTGAATTTGTCATTTAAAAGCTTCTGACACAAAGAGACCAAAACACTTTAGCCGACTATAGAATAACACATCAAACCCAGAGGAAAATTGGACAGTTCATCAAAAACTGGGCATCTGGCAGCCCCCCTTCTGGGCACCAAGCCATCTCTACCCAGCAATTCTTTCTCATTAAACAAATTTTGCCACCACCAAAACACAGCTAAAGCAGCAAAGTGAAAATCTAATTTCCCCGAATTAAGTCAAGCAAAAATAGTCTAGCACCCACCGTTTTCAGAGACACGCCATGTGTAGATAATCCTTAATCTCAAATGCCTGCTCCCTCTCAGCCGTTAATCTACCATCAGATATTTGGCTATCAAGATAAAATGTAAACCTGCTGCAGCATTAAAAGAAAAATATATTCAGAATAGTTTTTTGCACTTTAATTTCCTGTTTGTGGAAACAAACAACTTAAAATCTCAAACTCTCAATCAATGCACATCTGTGTATCAATGATAGCTTGCTGATATCAGTGTCGTATGTCTCAGTTTGCATAAACTAGCTATCTTTTTCACTTTTTTTCCTTTTACATGTAACAACTCTGTGTTGCACAATTCAGCCGATTTAATTTTATGGCAAATTATGTGTTACAATTATAAGTTTGCTGTGAATCAAGAAGTGTTTTCGTTTTTACGTCAAGTTCCATCATCGCAGAATGACAAAAAAACTGCAGGGAGTACACTGAATGATAAGCCAATAATAACAAATCTCACAATACCCGAGTGCTACAGTGCAGCAAGATTTGTTTTTGGAAAATGAATCACTGTAGTCATGAACACCATAGTATCACTCTCTCAAAGCATCAGGTGTTACAGATTCAATTCCATACTCATTAATTTTGCTGTTGGTGCAACACAATTAGAGGCCTAGTGAATCCAGGACTAATCCCCAACACTCCTAGGACATGAATCACAGTAGCAGGAGATAGGAATAAATGAGCTGCAATAAAAAGGTACTAATACCCCGTATTACTCCAAGCTTAAAGTCTCCCCTTCCTTCAATACATGTTTCCACTTCTGCCTTGGGAGGCTGAGATGCTCAAGCCTCTCTGACTAATTATTTTTGGTCTATGTGGGAGGAGAAGCGGACATGGTATCACACTCGTATGCCGGATTTAACAAAATGAAACACTATGATTCATGTGTGACAGAGTGTTATACACTTTGGAAGGTGACACTGAATGTCGTGTTTCTGGGCCGGAGGTTTCACTGGGACTTTTTCTACACCGCCTCAGAGCGTCTCAGACCTTCTCCACTTCCCTGTTTTTGCAGAGTGACAAACTCTTCTTCTGGTTTCTGTTCTCTGGAGATTTCCGTGAGTGATATGCTGATAAATTTCATGTTCTTCCCACAGGAGTAAGAGAGGAAGCAATGGGCTGGACTATGACTCTAAAAGATGACTTTGGGGTCATTGCCTGGACACGGCGAGTGGGGAACTACCTCAGCCTCTTCCTCCTCTTGTCCCTCTTTTCCTTTTCAGTCCAGTCAGACATTGTGTTTCCCAAGGACCATCATTTCTCCTGGAAAGCAGGTAAAATGTTGATTTTTTTTTTCCCTCTTCACTATGAATGTGTCCATCAACGCCCCTTTTTGACCTTTCAAATTGAATCATCCAGGTCAGACCTTTTTCACCTCCAAAGCAAAATGATTGGATGCAGTCAATTGTAGTTCCACACACTGAGATACACAACTACACTTCATTTGCCTGGGCTGCTTCAAGTTTATTCCATGATATACATTTATTTTTCTTACCATTCAACTGTGAGGATGTAACAGAACAACCTGTTGCAGCTCATACAGTTGAACATGTGGAAGCCTACACAAACACACACTCCAGTATAGAGACTGTGAGCCCCCACCGGAGTCAGACAGTCATTACTACTTCTCATTATAGGAGAAAAATACTATACAACTACATTCATTTTCAGTACAACCAGTTCTGTTGGGAAAGTAATCCTCCTTTTTCTGACACACATTGTTGGGAGCGTAAACCCCGGGCTGCTTTAGCTGGAGAGCCCTTACGCCTGGGCAGTTAGCATAATAATACCTTCTGTCTGACAGACTGTCCATCTTCGGCCCCGTGGTGACAAGCGGAGCCGTAATGATGTGTATGCTGTGGTAATGTGACAGAGGTAATGAGACATTGGTGCACAGTAAATAATCGTGTCCTGGTATGTTCTGATAAGGATTTATGACCATAGTTATATCTGGTTCAAATGGTGTCAATGAATGTTGCAGAGGCTACATATATATATCTACATATATGAGATATGTCATGTTTGTGAGTGAATCACCTTTTGAAACAATGCTGAAAGCTCACGTCATACCTCACCCCTGTACAAAGGGAATTCGAGGTAATCTCAAGATTCATCCTTCATTCCCTTAACAAATTCAATTGAAAATGCATTTCCAAAGCAAGCTTGTGGAGGAAAACTTGGCCTTCCCACACAAAAGCCCCACTTGCTGTGCGATTAGCACTTTCATTTCTCACTCTGTGGTTGGGTAATGACACTGCCCAAGTGATAAAGAGATTGATTAATTTCACTTGAAAGAGCGTATGTTCAAAAGGGATGTAACCGGGACACCAAGTGTGAGGATTTGACATCCTTGCAGGACTAAGATGGTTTATGAGTTGTTGCTTAACTGGAAATGAAAACCATTTTCGACACAAGAAAGAAAATCTCAAACTAACATGCCTCACCTTAGAATATATCCTCCCTCTGTCTGTTTGACTCCTGGGAAAACTGAGGGACTGTAACAGTTGGTACCATAATGCTTTGAACTGATATCTAACAACAGAAACCTCAGCTGGGGAACACTGTACAATAAAATATGTTGAGTTGCAGTATGTGGGTGTGTTTGGTGTAGTTTGGCTTAAAATGAGCAAACATTTCTTGGGGCCTCACATCTGTCTCACATTGACTGTTTCTGCAGCAGCTCCCGGCTTTATGTCACAAGTATTACATTCATTTCGGCAAATATTGATTTAACTTCCCCACGTCCACCATGGACATAATATATTTGAATACTTAATTTGGCTGACAAGCTCCCTTTTAATTTCAGACTTGTCAATGCAGGAAAGATGTGCTCTAAATTATGCACAGCCACCCTATTGTGTGTTTGGTGGGTCTATCTAGGCCAGCAGCATTGTGGGGTAAATCTTTTGTGTGAGCCAGTTCCCACAGCTGTGGCTAAGCTGGGAGTCTCTGGCTCAAACACAGAGCTGGAGACATTTAAGCTTGACCTTCATCAGTGTCTTGGAGAGCTGAAACATTGCAGCTAATGGGACTGTTATTTAACTCTTTAAAGTGACTGTGCTTTTAAACAGGGAGATACACATTTATCATCAATTTAGAGGACACTTAAAAGCAGTGCATCAGAATAGACTATGAGAGGGAGTCAGCTACACATGGAAGAAATGAGTTATCTCCTGCATATATTTCTGATATCAAGAAAAATGCGAGAAAAATGCTCCAGGAAATATCACAAGGACTGGATGCTGGATGCTTCCCCCCGCAAACACCCTCACAACACATCAGGGCTGTCGACCGGTACAGCACAGTGTGATTTGCATTGCTCTGTTTGTTTTACTTCATTACGCTAGGGTTCTTGCACTGCTGTAGATTGCATACAATTTGTTCATGTGTTGAGGAAATTGATTTTAGAATATAATCGGAGACAAATAAGCGTTTGCATACTGTAGCTTTTGCCTCTTAAATTTCGTGTTTGAAATTCAAGAGATCATAGACGGCGGCCCTGTTAGCTTCAGGAAGCTGATATCCTCCAAAACAGAGCGTTCAAATTGGATTTATTTTGACTTCCACAAGCATCTGCATTTAAACACGACAGGAAGACACCGTGCTCATCCAGTGTCAGCTTTAGTCTACTGAAGAAGTAAGATCTTCTCTCTAAGGTTTTCATTTGTCATCTCTGAGATGAGTGTAATTTTTCTGTGTAAAAGGTCTTGAAAATGCTGGGATTCACCCATCAGAAATTGTTTGTGTTTTTGCTGCTTAGTTTAACAAACAGGAAAAGAACTGCTTTATTCTTAGACACAAAAGCTCATCCCAGATGGGGCCGCGTTGTGCTTCAAAGCGTCTTTTTCATAAAAAAGAGAAAACCTTTAATTTCCTTTTTTTGACTATAGGGAATCCAACCAGTTCGGGAAAGTGAGGTAGCTTTCTCTCTGCGGAGACAACTGTGATATTCCAACAATTTAACAATACATTGGAGACTGTGTACAGTATTACGACTACAGTTCGCACCATGATTAAAATACTGCATTTGTATTGATGTAGCGAACGTCATCTCATTTACATGCTTGTTTCATTCATATTTATTTTTTAGCAATGAAAATAAAATTACATATGTCGTTGTTTTCATAAATCCTGCCGGGGCTCTCTGGAGCATTGAATAATTAAGCCGTCGACTGTTCGTTTAAATTGTGTGGGAACTTTGAGCAGCGAGAATCAGCTGACGGGCAATGATTTTCAAAAGATTGAGAAATCAATAAAGGTTTTCCTTAATGAGAGGGATCCCGACTCCTGCTCTACTATTCAAAGAGCTTATGGGTCTGAAGCCCCAGGACCTGGTCTTTCTTGGGGCCTTGTGGCTGTCAGAAAATATAAACCCATAGTGTGCACTGATACAGCCAGGCAACATTTACATTTCATTTCAGGGTCTGTGTGTATTTATTTGCAATTTCACCACACTGTTGCACCATCAAAGCTTAAATCATACATCACTGCTGCAGTGAGCTTCTGTTGTTTCTGAAAAATAAGCTCAAAGGACTGCAGTGTGCTAAGATGAAGTCTACCACGATTTCACATTAAACCAAATGGCACTGAATAATTTACAGAGGGCTGTTTCACTTTATGGTGACAAAGAAAAAAATCACATTAGGCAAATGCATTTTTTAGCCACTTAGCATCACTGGATACACTACTGCAAGTGGACAACATCTAGTTACTCTCATTCTGGCTTCCTCTCGCAGCAGAGGTGCACCACGCTGTCTGCTGTTACTGTCACAGTCAATATTATATCTTGTGGATGATAGAATTGTTTTATAAAAAGAGTCAGAGCTTGTCCTGATGGTGGTACTGGGGGTTAACTCAAGTGCTCTCCAGATCCTACCCTGTTCTTCTTCTTGGGAGTATTCCTCTGCATACTGTATGTACAGAACTGGCCAGGACGTCTGTTCAATTGATATTTGACTTTGAGTGAAGCATCAGAGAATAACGCAAACAGTAAATCATAAACCTGGGCCTCATGTGATCAGTGCTGTAGGTATAGAGACCCCTCACAGAGCCGATCAGCTGTAAATGACAAATGACATGCTGAATGGAAAACACGTTATTGTAGGAAATGTGTTTACATGCACTGCCATAAGTGATTACTCGCATGGATCTGAATGCAAATTGAGTCTGGCAAACCCTAATATGAGCGCACAGTTTTTCCTCACTGTGTGCATGAGTCTGAGTCTGAGTTCAACTGTAAACTCTTATTTAGACTTAATTGTATACATGTGTGTTTGTAGTCTGAAAAGATCTTGATACAGCTACATGATGTTCTTTGTTTCCATTTCTGTGACTATTGCCTGAACGATACTGTAGCGAGCCTGGTCATGGAAATGTCCTGTCACTGAAAGGTGCACAGTATAAGATGGCTTAATTAACAAGTGCATCTTTCCCTCTTGATCTTGGCCTTCCATTGACACAAACCAGACATTTTTCACACCTTAGAAACTCCCTTCTCAATACGCTCTCAAACTTGAAATGTCGATGGGAAAATAAAAGCTTTCTGTAACATCAATGTGTACATGATGCAAACTGTTGCCTTTACACAAACCTGTTAAAGATTTTGCTATAAAACTATAAATACTATAAATATGTACTTACAAACCTGAGTGTAAGCTGCATCTTTTAACTAGCTTTCTCAGGATGGTTGCGAGCTTGAATCTGGCTACTGAATGAGCGAACACCTGAAACTGCTCTTGATCAGATGAGTAATTGAGACATCTCATCCCCCTGAGCAACACAGTTAACTTGATAAGAAAAGTCAGAACCTTCATGTAATGGAAATGTAACTTATTAAATGAACATCTGAACCTATGTGCAATATAGTTCACCTTTAACACCACCCACGCAAGGAGGTGACTATCCAGCTGTGGACTGAAAAAGTGACCTTTCTTTCAGTTTCCCCAGCAACAAAGATAAATCAGCTATACTGTAAATGTGACGTATGAGTCGTGAACTTGTAGCTTAATCAAACAAAAAAACAAAAAACAATCCAATTCAGGAAATGAGTATAAAGTTTGCATGGATTACAAAGTAACATTTTGACAGTAATAAGTAACATTTTGAAATCTTGCACCATCTGCAGCCCTCAGCACACCATAAGCAAGGCTAATGAATAGACAACGTCATCAGGCCCTTAACATCTGCTCCAATCCCAGTGATGGGACGTCCCATCTGGCTGTAAAAGATGCTTACCTGAGAGGAACTCTCTGAGTTTGCTTGTTTAACTGATCGCGAATTCTCCATCAAAGTCAAGGCCGTTTTCCAAACCACTCGAAAACAATTTACGCTGGTTCAGTTGAAAAGCTTCCCTGCTGCCTTGAGTTAACTGAGCGTTTTGTTTGTCAGTTCTTCATTTGACCCAAAGAATTTACAGCTGTCGTTGCTGCTTTGTGGCAGAGTTCTAAAAGGAAACGTGAGGCCAGTCTCCCTGTTAGAAATAGTGGCACTGGAATAAGCTCTAACCCTCATGAGTTGCATTGTTTCCTTTATTAATGAATTCATTTAATGTGTTGGCTCAACTCTCAGCCAGTCTTTCATTCAGCTCATTTTTTTACATTTAGTTAATAGCAAAAAGTTTGTTCATTCCACTAAATTCCTGTGTGATGTTTTACAGTGTAGCTGAACCAGATATTCTTCCTTCATCCAGCTGTTCCAGCTGACTTCATCCCTTATAAAGCCACATATCCTGACAACTTAATCCAGGAAATGTGTAAGGAGCAACCATATATTCAATGACTGGCAATCCTGGTGCTGCAGTCTTTTTGCTGATAAACTGGTTGAATTTACTGCATGTTAGCGCGATGCAGCATTTCTATGGCAGAAACAGATCAAACAGTTTTGTTGCAGTTAGAAGGTGCTGTAATGAAAGTGTGTAAATATAATTTTTCTTGATGTTTGTATGCTCACATTTCAGTCTCTAAATCCCAAATAGTTTTATTATTTATTTGTTTGATTCATGATGATAGCTTACAGCATTACAGCAAACCTCAAATGTTGCTTTTCCCTTCAGTGACCCCCTCATAGCTCAGTGAACAGATTTACTCAATCATCAATCAGTCTGATTTTGTCTTTTTATAGAAACACTGCAGTCCACTCTGATGGAAAGATACAAAATGTGCTGGAGATGACATGTTTTTTTTTGTGTGTTTTTGGCAAATACACTCTCAAAACTCACTTGTTTGTTTCAGTGTAATCACAACCATGACTGCTGCCAGGTGATTTGTCCTGTGGGCTCTGGTGTTGTCAGCAGTTTGACAACAGCTGTGTATCGCTGTCAAACTGAGATTTCTATTGCAGCATAGCAAGCTTTAAAGGTAAATAAGCAATGGTACACACAGGATAGAAAACTGCTACTGCTGTACTGCTCTCAGTACTCCAGAACTTCTGCAACATGCCAATCAGGGATGTCACAGCAGAGTGTGACAGTCATTTGACTCTTAGAAGCAGCAAAATGTAAAATTGAAACAAATTTAGAAAGACAAAACAAACTACTATTTCAGGTTTTATATTGGAGTGACTTTAGTAGTGAGTTCCATTATCTGAGTGCTTTAAAGGACCAGTGCGCTTGATTACAGGGTGATGTTTTGGCAGAGTATGGGAGAGATTTAACATACTGTTACTGTTATGTTCATTTGTGTGAAATCACCTGAAAACAAGAATTGTATTTTACGTTAGACTGAGCTCTTTATATCCAGAAAGGAAGCGGGTCCTCTTCCACAGAGTCTATGATGTTGCACCGCCATGTTTCTACAGTAGCCCCCAGCAGCCAAATCAAACACTAGCTCTAGATATTCACTATAGGTTTTCCCACATGCTTGGAAAGGGAAGGGTGAGACTACGTGCGTTCAACTGTTTGTAATCTGCACTCACCACTAGATGTCACTAAACTCTACACACTGGCCCTTTAATGGAAATTGAAAAATGAGCCACGACATGTTGCTTTCTCCTGGAGCCACACATCAGCGTCACATAATTCCTCATTAAGTCGCCCTCTTTCTAACTTCAGTGGTGAGAATTCTTTGTTATTGAGATAAAACCACTTGTCTCTGAGTGAGCCATTCATATGTGTGTATATCAAGGAGTCAGAAAGGTTTTCTTTGAAATTCTAAAACCAACAACCAAATCAAGGCAGGACTTACATTGACGCAACCTTTTTCTAAGTCAAGCATCTATTGTGACACACTTTTAATTGAAGTGTTTCCCCCTGCTTTTTGTAAACACTCTTTCAAGCTTTCAAGATATTTCCCTGGTTCTATGCATATAGTATCAATTATGCAGCGTGGCAGTACAATTCAGCAAATTCCTGCAAATGTGCACAAATGTTGTCTCATTAAAATTTGAAATAAAGAAATATGGTTTATCTGCCTCCATGCATAGCTCCCTTGGGTAGGCTGAATCTAGTACACAAAGTCAGCCTGATTAGGATCATGGTGAATAAAATTCAAAGTTGACTATTGATCTGAGGCTGAGTGATGTTGCTCCAATTAGATATTCCATATCTCAAGCTTTTTAAAAAATCAAATCCCAAATGTACACTACATTTTTTAAACAGTGCCTTGGGCATACTGTTGACAGAAAACATTTAACAATGTTGTCAGTGACAAATGGATGCTACGCTTTGTCTGATTTCAGTTTAATCAGCATTGAAACCTTATTTGTAATGGTAAACCACATATTGCAGCTATCAAAGCGACCTTGACAAAATTTGACGCGTCTCTTCAAAAGCCCTTTACACTGATTATGCAACTGAGATCTCATTTTGAACTCATGTCCCTCCTTGTGAGTGGCAGGGAACTGATTGAGGTTGTCATAAAAGCTGGTGGCTAGTCTCACGAGAGCCACAAGGCAGGAGATTCCTAGCAGTCAGATCCTTAATCCAATGAGAATATCCTCACATAGGAGTTAGCTTTCAGAGCAGCTTTCCTCTCAGAAGTCTCTTTCAAGCAGCACAGGGCTTTCACATCGCCCTCATACAAATGGCCCTATTCTGGTCAAATCTCCCACACTTGAATTTTTCTATTAGAGGCTTCAAGGAGGAATAGGGAAAGACACACAGCCATGACTAGTTTGTATCTGGGGACAGAAGTAATTATAAAGAGCTCCTGTGGCTATTGGAAATGACCAGCCTGAAGTGCCATTGTGTAAATGATGGTAATCAAAGATAAAAGGTCATCTCATGCTGAATGGCTCCTGCAGCCTCAATTAATACTAATATTGAAATATTGAAAGGATCTCTTCTATTTTTTTGTTCAATGAAGCGTTGTGTGTGCAGAATAGATTCCTTCAACCCATTTTCTCTCCCAACTAGTCACATCAGGACACTTGATCAAGGACACTTGGCATCGCACAGCGAGGTTCATGTGCAATATGAAACCAGAAATGAGCGTTGATTTCTTTTGTAAGTGAGGTAACAAACATAACTTAAACAAGCTTTACTTTGAATGTCGAATCTGACATTTCAGATTAATTATTGGAAGTTTGAGCGTGGAGCCCTGCACGTGCAAAACTGTCAGAGGCGGACGGTCATAGTTTGATGCTTAAGGCCACTGACCAAGCATCCATGTGTGATGAGTTGGGAGTGGGAGCGTGTTGCCTTAAGACATTATTCTCAAATTAATTTAGATAATGTGATGGCTGATGAAAAAATTTATGTGAATTCATACATTTTGTGGGTTATTTTGGGGACATCCTTTGAATTTCTCCACTTTCACATGCAGCAACAAATACACAGATGAGCTCAGACGCTGCAGTGGTGTCTAGCTGTGTGTGCAGCAGTTGTGCCTCAGGATCAGTAATTCTTGTCAAGATTTCAGATAATTCGAGTTGAAATAAAAGTTCAACCAGATTAGTCGTTTATGATGAATTTTAGGAATACAGTTGTACCTCACGGGCAAAAAAGTCACAACACTGAAATGTGATTAGTCAACAGCTTCAGCTCCTTCAATGCTAATGAGACAAACCTGCTGACAGGAGGTTCTCCTGTTCCACTGCTGCAAACAGGCCCGAGAGCAGAGATTTCAGTAAATCAGCAGTGACGAGAGCCAGGCAGGAGCATGTCCTGTTGTTTGATGCCAAGAAGTTGGGAGTGCTCACTTTTGAGGCTGATGTAAATGACCTTGTACTTAGTGTGTTATACATGGTTGTGTGAAGGTCGGGCACATAAAGAGACCATAAAAGTAATTTGTCACTGCGTGAAATGAACGGACAAAGCATCTGACATCCTCTGTTGCACACTACAAAATAAATTAAGCCTCGGTGTCACATAGCATTATTACTCTATCATTCTGTTCCTCATTTTTGTCAAGGTTCTTAATTTGCTCTATAAATACTCTCTAGTGTAGAAGCTTCCTTGTAATTCCAGTTCATAAAAAAAGGCTATTTGCTGCTTTAACAAAACATAGCTAGTCTGGTATAATTACAGTAGTTTTAACGAGATGAACCCCTCTTAGCTTCACAAAAGCTGCAAGCCTCAAGTTCCCAGACAGACTGAGTCAGTATGAGTCCAGGGGGAAGCTGCAGAATAGACAAGGGAGCTAAAACCTAAATGCTAAAAATGTCTTTAAAAAAAAAAAAATGAAGGGAAAAAAAACCTCTTTTGTGTTCATCTTCTTCATGGTGCAGTTTCCCTGACAAGCTGCTCTCCATGCTGGAGTGCTCTGTCTTTGTCAGCACAAGTGCGTATACTCCCTACTGCAGACAGAGCTGGAAGTAAATAGGTTACCAACTGATAAGAGTTCTCATTTCTTCTTGGAAGTTCCACTCCATTTCTATCACTATATCCTCCTTTGTTTGATAATTAATGACATGATATTTGTCTCCTGGGGTGGATGTTTCACTTCACTTAAAAGATCACAGAATCATGGAGGATGGGAACTCCTTACTGATGCACTACCCACAGCAAAAGAAAAAGGGAAATGTTAATAATGTTCCCTATGTTTGAACAGCAGCCTCTGCAGAGACCTGTTAAAATAGCCTACTCTGTTTACTGTGCATTTGACCCAGTGGGGAACACACTGGAGAGACAGCAAGGTGAAACCAAATGGATTTTATTCTTACCTGAGAAAAAACTCCCATGTGAGTCATTTTCTGATTGCAGCGTGCTGTCTATCAAGAGCGCTTGTTTTATTTTACCCTTTGATCAACTGCTGTGCTGAAACAGGCTAGTCAGTGCAGAGGATATAAAAGGCAAAAATGGAAGAGGGAGGAGTGAGGCTGTGAGGAAGGGATTGCAGTGGAGTTATCCTGTCAGCATGAATGCGGTAGTAAGTGTAAAACGTAAGTTTAGAATTATGACGCATGTCAGTCATCTAGCAGAAAAGTTAAAATTGAAAAACATGCATATACACAGTCTAGGCTCTGGTCCAGGAGGCAGATTTATGGAGATATCTGGATGACTTTGCAGAGTAGCTCTGTGCCAATCCTGTCTCCTAGAAATTACTAATTTGCAACAGCAAGTTCACTTTGGAGGAAACGTAATGTTGTGTGGATCAAGTTTTTTTTTTATCAGTGTCACGCAATACAATATCTGCCCAAACAGCAACCACAGCAGGTTTAGATACTCAAACCACATTTCTTACAGCACTTTTTTGTGCAGCGGTAGGCATGTAGAAAAAGCTTTTTGCAGCTTGCAGAGTGACCAAAGACGTCACATTTCTTTTATGTTCTGCTTTTACAGGTGTTTTTAAATTGATCATACTGGTTCGTTTTTGTGGCACTTATGGATAAAGAGCATTTTGTCATTGACTTCACTGAACTATATATTAAATTCAGTTTCATTCCCTCCACTGTGGGATCTGTTCTGAAGGTTCGCTGGTGTCCACTGTCTGTGTGAGCAGCTCATTCCCGCCCTCATGCATACAGCCAGTAACACACACAGCAGAGGCAGAGAGGCAAAAGCTGCTGTCGTGCCCCTCGCTTCCTCTCGTTTTTTTTTTACCTCTTTTCTAGAGAACATCCACTTTTAGATACACTTTCTTCACCTGTTCAAATAATACTTTGCGGTAGGGAATGGACATGATGTGCAAGGTTAAAACTGCAGACTGACTGGCTGTTGCTGTGTTTATTTGTGCTGTGTGCTTGGCTGTTAGAAAAGGCTAACAAGTTCACTCAAATACTGGCAGGGGCAGTTCTGTCCTCCCAACCTAGCCTAGCTACCAAGGCTAAGTTTGCATATAACTAAAATGATTTTGTTGCCTAAACCTAACCACATGCAGAACTCATGATGTGAATACCGATCTCTGAGGTCAAAGTCCTGTTGTTTGTACACGAACCATCCACCCCAAACACCTGCCTATGGCTTTTGAGCGGTACAGAAAGCTTCCAATCAATATTTCCTGAATGAGAGGTCAAGCCCACCTACTTTCTCTGACTGCCTGAAAACCTCGCGATTTTGCGTGTTAAATTACAGTCGGATTGAACTCGAGATGGGTGGAATGAATCTGTCTTGCCCAGTTTCTCGTATAACGTGGAGAGAAATCCAGAGCGTCCACAGGTAATTCATCCCACTCTAACAGTTGCAGCAAAGCTAACAATAGAGTCGGGCAGATGTCAAGAAGTCTGTATACACACAGTCCTGGGCAGAGACCTAATCAGCCAAAATAATTCAAGTTACCTATGTGAGTTTGCCACACTGGTGGAGGGCTTTTCATAAACCTGACTCTTGGAGTGGGGGCCTGTACGTCTTTTACATTAATCCTACCAAATTAATGGGAAATAAGACTTCAGTCATGCCAATTTGAATAGAGAATCACTCCAATATACCAAAGATACCAGCATAAATGTTTGATTTTTCATTGTTATTTTCACCAGCCCGTACATATTACCCTTCAGAGTTGGATCCATGCATGGCTAATACGCAGTTTAGTAACATATTGTTTAGCTTCAGTTAACATCATACATTCAAAATGTCATATTTTGAGGACTTCTCTCTTGCTTGCTGAAGTCTAACAATTACACAGGGAGTCATAAAACTCCTGCATTGAGTAGCTGCAATAGACCGTGTTTTGAGCAAGGGCAGACCTTTCACTGAATGCTTCTCACGGCTGCATATCTAATTTAAGATTACACACTGGGTTTTCAAGCACACTGGTGGTAATTAAAAGATGGTAGCATGTACTGACACCCAAGGACTAATGGTACATTAGCAAGTAACCAAGGCTGATTTCATCGATCATGCATGACATTCAACAATGTATGTCGCAGACATGATGGATACACTAACATATACATGAGGTTTGGAGAATTTATGCTGCATTGTATTATTTGCATTAAGGATTTGTTCATGACTTTGCTCAAAACTGCAATAACTTCTATTAATCGTCTCTGCAGCATGTCATGTTTTTACTCAGTCTTGCTCATTTTCATTTGCTCTGCCCTGGGATGAGCAGCCAAATAATTCTTTGTTGTTGAGAGTAGAGGGAGAGCTGGATCGACCTGCTGGACTCAATGGGCACAACAAACCAAACTAATTAATTCTCCTAATGCTTGGCTTTCATCCTCCTATTTCTTTTTCTTTTCTTTTTTTTTTGTTTATTTCTTTTTTGTTAGTGACTTCTTAATCACAGTGTCGTTGCAATGTGCTGTACTTAGGAGGTGAGAGAGGGCCATTTCCTAAATGAGCAAAGGGAATAAATTCCACAGGAGTTTTAAAGACATCTCTGCTATCTTTTCAGACAGAGTAAACTCCATCACTTAATACAGTAATTATTCAGCACTCACAAGATTATTTCGAAATAATATTGGTAGGTCATTTCGTTTGGCTAACTCAGACAGCTGAAGCCTCGTATTTGCTTAAGCTGAACTTGAGAATGCATTTTTACACAGAACAAGGGCTGTGCAGTTTGTCCTCCATCTCTTAAAGCATATAGTCATGTAAGAAAGGGACCACTTCATGGCCATTATGGAGAGAAGGAAGGACAACAGAGAACAAAAGCTCTTTAAATGTGTATTCAGCGATATGAGTATGAAACAACATATTTAAATTTAGACTAGTGATTAAACGAAACCAAACTATGGTTGCTAATGCTTTTAACACACACATCCGGCAAATAATAATAATAGAAAACTTTCAAACAGGCCATGCTATGAGGGGATTTTTTCCAGTTTTATAATTGGTATATATTTTATGACCATAGCCATGTTTCCCAGTACAATTAATTAAATGAATTCAGCATGCAAAGACGGTCACAATTACAATGCTAATGTGCTGATGATTAGCAGATATAATGCTTACTATGCTCACATGCTAGCATGTTAGCGGACATCACCCTCTGTCCTTGGACCCTCCTTTGAATACAGAAAAACACCCCCCAACAGGGAAAAAAAAATGTAAGAAACCTTAGGAGGAGCAGCAGAAGACAGATCAGACATGCAACAGACAAACAACAGCAACAGCAACGAAACCCAGTATACATAAATCATGATGATAAAAATAGAGAAATATGCAGACTGTAAAACATAAGTGAAGAGTATGGATCCAGGAGGATGCTGAGCAACTTCAGGTGTTGCCAGATGGGTGACCGCCTCTCCGCTGTGGAGACCTGGAGAAAGGACGGGCCTCACAAACACAGATGAGGCAGCACAGCATTCACACAGATACACACAAACAGATGGAAGGGACAGACAGAGGACAACATGCAAAGTAGGGAGAGAAGGAAAGAAGAGGAGAGGCTGACTCTCCTGGGGGATGTTGTGAGTTCTGCAGGTATTTGGTCATAAAGTTTTAGACAGATTGAAAAATTGTGACTTGATGATGGCGCTAGAAAAAAAAAAAGCCAGAGATAATTGAAGTTATTGCAATTCATCCTGAGGGCGGCACGAAAGTCTGCACCAGTTTTCAAGGTAAACCTTCCAGAGACATTTTACTCAGTAGCACCTGTCAACCTGCAGGTGGCGCTAGACGAAAGGTCAGGGGATCACCATAGTCTGTAGGATTTATCTTGTGGGAAACGTGAATGTTTGTACAAAATTTCATAGCAATCCATCCAATACAGTCCTTATAGATATATTTCATTCTTGAGCAAAGTGGGGACCGACCAGCCAACCAGCTGACTGACAGACAGCACGATCCTGAGATAAAACATGCCCTTTTAACAGGACTGTAGTCTTATTCACTGTGAAAATAAGGCCATTTTTGTAAAAATAAGAGTAATTCCAAAAACTTATTCCCCAGAAATTTCAATTATGTTGAAATAATGCCACATTGCAGATCTCCAGAAGTCTCTTAATGTCTTTAGGCGGAGTTGGCACAAATGGTCTTATAATTATTCATCTCAGCAGAGTGACTTTACCTCCGGACTACATCTCCTCAGCCTTCAAACCCTGGATCCTGTTGAAAAAAAAAAAAAAAAAAATTATTGAATTTCACAAACCTGAAGTTGTAATGCTGAACTTGTGTGGAACTCAAGTGGGAGTGCAGTTCACAGAGATTTAAATGAGGCGCTCACAAAGTTGCATTTCAATAAGCTGTAACTAGGGGAGAGAACACTAGTGTAATGATAAACAGACAGCGATGGGAAAAGGGTGCTGGTGGGTTTTGCTGTAGGGGTGCTTGGGGGCTTTCCTTGATCAGAGATCATGCTCTCAGACTGGCTGATTTGGCAGCATGAGGCCTGAGCTAAAGAATGGCAGCATCAACTCGATGACAAAGTCAGAATATCCAAAGATGCTACTCATCACAAATTTAGTGACGCCTGAAAAGCAAGTTTAGACAGAAAGTCAAAAGTTGCTAAAACTATGCATCAGCCTCGTCTGTCAGAAGAGTTCATGCACTGCTGTTATTGATAAGCAGTCTGCTAAAAGCCAGCACATATAAAACTTGAAATGTAACTTATGTGACTCCTTTGTCCTGAAGGCTGTATTTTATGCCTCCGTCCCCAGAAGAGGTGATGTCAAACAGCCAAAGATAACAATAATGTTGTATTATGAGCACAATAAGAAGCCTATTTTTACCCCAATAAACAGGTTCACATTCAGCAGTTGGTCTGATTAAACTATGGAACTATGCTTGAAAATGAATTTCATATTCTATGAGACCTGAATCATTTTAGTAATAAAAAGTCAATTAAACTTACATTATTTTCGGAATCATAGTTTATGATTAGATTTTCATTTGGCAGAGGCTCTTATCCAGAGCTGTTCTGCTCTCATTAAAAACAGACCATCAGACTTAGATGTCTGCAGTCACATGATCCTGGTCATTAGCTGACCATAGGTGCTGCAGGGACTGAACCTCTGCTGATCTAACAAGCTGAAGTCATTATGGGAGCAGAAATAGACATAGCCTGTTCATACTGTGGAGCCTGTAATTTTCCACTGAAAAGTGTTTTTATTTTAGATGTCAAATAGAGAAAAAATCAAGACTAAATACAATGTTTCAAGAATACGTTGCATTACCTATACTTGTTATTTTAAAGGAAATATATTTTTTTTTTCTCTCTCTCTAAATATAGGTTTAGTTGAACTGGAAAAAGAGACAAAGTGCTACTGCTGGTACTGTTCTCTCCCATAACTATGAGAGGACAAATAGTACTAATACTTCAATTTCTCTCTGGAGAGGTGTTACCCCATAATATATCTTCTGTTTATCACATTATCTCAAAAAGCCCACTGTCCATAATCACGTTTCATAATCCCAGATGGGCTGAAATTATGTTTGGGGTGTCCTGTAAAAGTGTGAGGAAGGAAGGACGCGTAACCATAAGTTGGCAGGGTGTCAATGTGAGAGAAACTCATTGCGCTTAATTAATATCGGTTGGGTATGCCATGCATCATTTTCGTAGCCCAAACGCCCAGCACTTAATCATGAGGAGAGAAGCCAGGTGAGCTTTTAATTAGGATTTGTGGAGTGATGTTTGATCCTTTTTTTTCCCCTTCGCCGTGGAGATAATATGATGGTGTCTGCCGTTCCGTGCATGTTGGACATTGTCTGTGAACATTGATGCTCCCAACAGGAAGACACATTTTGAGTTTAATGACCATCTAACTTTTACCTGATGTCACCAAGAGGCCAAACTAATGACTACGTCTCTTGAATTGTTGCTCGCCTGGGTGCAATATTTGCACAGTCCTGCTCCTGTGATGGAATAACATAATATTAACCCTGTGACCTTTCTTCTGGAGGACAGCGACAGCGACAGACATTAGTGGTTGACTTGGATTCTCATTTGTTGAGTTTTGTCTTGTTATCTTATTTTTCAGCCTTTTATCCAGAAACAGTCTTGCTGTGTCTGTAGAAGCTGATTAATAATCATAGCTCTGCTGTAGTTTTCAAGTATTCCTTTTGGGTAATGTGCTCAGTGTATTGGGGAGGAACTGAAAATACAATGACAAATCATGCTCTTTTTAGGGCGACCCGCTGGGAAATAGCAGCTGCTACCTTGAAGTCAGAACGGGATATTTAAGACTTTTCATTATCCAACTGTCTCAGAATCGGTGTGACTTATTATGACATGATGGCTGCAGATTTCCAACAGAGGACAGGTGGAATCTGTGGAGAGTCCCATTAGATTAGCTCTCAGAAGCAAAATATGCTCTAAAACTCTGCCTAGCTGTGGTTTCTCTAATCTTTTACTCTGCGGCTAATGTGGAAGTGCTTTTGATTAATGTCCAGTGGACCCTAACCCTCCCCACCCTAAAGCACAACACTGACTCAAAGGGCTGCATTGCTCTCTCTCGATCTGTGGGTATGTCTCAGGTCTCTTTTTTGATATTTTCTCGCTCCTCCATCCTCGCTTGAACTTGAAGTCGTTCTGGTCCGCCACCTTGAAGACCGCCCCAAAGCTCTTATTTCTGCTCCAAGGAGCGAGGAGGGATCTCTGAGGAGCCATGAGCGAGGACACACAAGACCAGCCTTCACAGAAGTCTTTTACTGGCCAACACGCCCCCCTTATTGGATATCAGTTATTGAGTGGACGCTGCAGACATGATACATCACGAAATCTCTGGAGTTTCATATCAGAGTGAAGACAGATAACTGATTAAACTCAAGCGTATCACTCCCAAGTTTTACGTTCTATTTGTTTTCTGATTCACCATCTAATTACAAATCTGTGTTAATTGTAGTGCTGAACAACAAATGGACCACAAACAACTTTATTCCTTGATGAGAGAGATTTTTCTTTTCATGATCTGTAATTCCCCCCATTAACTTTTATTACGGATGCAATTAAAGTCAGAGAGAGAGTCGGAGAGTCTGTCAGTCAGCAAGGAACTCTTTCTGCATCATTTATTGTCATTTCCATTCTCATGAGGCTGATGAGCGTCACGTTTGATATGGGTTACATCATTTCAATTTTCCATGAAACATTTAGACTAATAAACGCTTTCCAGCCTTTAAAAGAAACCATAATCATATTCAGGGTTATTAAATAATTAATTCACAATCAGAATATCAATGAATCCAGATGCAAATAATAAATAATATGAATGTGCTCTGCCGGTAGAAAAGGTTCCTGTGCCTCTGAGCAGGACACAGCACACACATATAAAACACATATTAAACACAGACAAAGTATATTTGTCTGTGTTTAATATGTTAAGTCTTAAATTTCTATGTCTACAGTTAATACTTGTGTCTCGTGTCTTCTCTTCTGCACAGAGTTCAAATGTGTGGACGCCTGCCACTGAAACCAGTTTGTCATGGTCAGCCATGTCTTTTGTTTATGTTTGTGGTGGTGCACCTGGAGCACTTGGAGGTCGGAAGTTGAAACTTTCAACTAGAAAAGTCTGACTTTCACTGAAATGCAGAATAAGATGTAAGGAGAGGATGCAAGTGAGGCAAATGTGCCTCTGATTGGCAGCTGTTCTAACCCTAACCTTAACCAATCATCACGTCTCATGCCCAAACTTAACCAACCCAATCAACGAAGGCAGTGAGTACTGGCCAAGCAGCAGCAGAGCGCCAGAGGCGGTTCATGCCTTTGCATTAGCAGGATTTGTAATTCGGACCCCGTTTACACTTACATGCGGTTTGGCCTCTCATTTACACGTAAACAGAGTTTTTTTCACGGAAAACGATCATTTTTAAACACTCCGGCCAAAGTGGGGATTTCTGAAAACGCCAGTTATTTGTCGGCGTGTAAACAGGGTTAAATGGCGTTTTAGGTTCCGAAACGTCACGACATGTGACTGAAAGTACTTAACATCATGTGAGCGACCTTGCTTACACTCGCGCCCATAGGTCTGGCATAGCGCTCGACAGCGTGTTTATTGATGTTCATGTAAACGACAACATTTTTGAAAACGGAGGGGCTAAAATATCCGTTTTCAAAAATACCCTGCTACGTGTAAACGTAGGGTTAGCTTCCCGCCCTGCAGTCACCTGACATCCCGCCCACTTCCTCACCTGTACCATTTCCTCATCAGCCCTGCAGATACTGGTCCATTTCCACTCACATTCAGTTAGTTGTTTTGTTGGTTTATGCTTCACGCATTTTGTATTTGAGTTTCCATTAACTTAATGTTACCTGAACCTGTACACACCTGCCCGCATGTCTGCTTGTAAGCCTTGATCTTTCAGTAAATGACAGAAATTGTCCCACTACCAGGTATACTGACTGTAGCTTCATTACCGCACACAAAACCTTGTAACAGTTTCAAGAATAAGTCAATTGTACTTTACTTTGTACTTTGTACATTAAGGCTACAAGAATAAAAATTGTTTTATGATTTTAATTGTCCCTGTAATAATACAGGCACTGCAAACCTCCCTCTGCTAATTGTTTTAGTGTCTCTGGGCTGCATAGCTTGGCATTATTCAGAGTACAGTGTGTGTGGAACTTCGTGTTGCGTCTTTCGGATTCCCATGGAGAGAAAAAGGTTCCCAATAGTTTTCTTCTGCAGTGTTGGACCAAAGTATTCTCTGATCTGTGCAGAGAACAGCATGAGAACAGAACTGTTGCACAAGAGAGCCTCAGCAACACCGACTTATCCTCCCTATTCCTTCACCGTGTCAGTGGGGCATGTGATAAGTGAATGTTGCTGCAGGCAGTATCGTGACTCTTGCCAGATTTACAGTATGTTCACTCTGCAGAGATTGGATACCTCAAGATGTGGATTTTGTATTTCAGTTAGACCAACATGAGATCGGGGAGTGTTCACATCAACAGATGCAGCTATAACCACAACTTCAGGTAACCAATAGTCATTATGAAGTCATTTTGTGTCATACTATATACAGCACTGCAAACCACAGCCTCCAAATGACCATAAATGTGAACCAACAGCTCACCAACACATTATCAACAAAAGTTAATCTGTAATAATTCATAAAAGGAGGATTTGGTGCATGGCTATTGTTTTCCATTTAATTACAGGTGTACATAACAATCTGGTATCACAGTGCATAGCAGGGAGGACTCAATTCATATTCAGAACCGTGAATGCCTTGTCTCCATTTCTGCCTTGAGTTATGAGCCACAAAATCAAAGCCACACTGCTGCTTTTCAGGGTGGGCTGCACCAGGTTTAATGTCATTTAGAATCCATGCATCACACCCACACCTCTCCCTGATGTGTGCCCACGCTTGCAAAACTGCTTATTTTGAGCGTATTCAACAATGAAAGAGACAATGTCGAGCTTCCTGGCAGCAGATCAGTAAAGGACTCGGTGCACGCAGTTGCATCACAGTGTGACAGGTGAACGATGTTGTGATTGATACCATAGGTTACAGTTACCAAACAAGCCTTGATTACATTATACATTATACTTTTCTTTTTAGCCTTAAGCTATTGACTTACTGACTGGTCTTTTGTGACTCTGAGTCACTGGTTTTGTCAGGGACACTTGACCCGACAGGAAAAACAGTTGGCAGTGAGTGCTCTTGTCATGATACCTACTACCAGAGGACTAAAGGCTTATCTACACAGGGGGCTTTTCAGCCTCATTTTTCAGTTGTCCCTCTCACATGTGCCTGACAGAGCAGATTAGCACATTTTAACCAATACATCTCTCTAAATAGGCTATGTAACTGCTCGCATTCGACACTACCTTTCCCCCATTTTATGTGTGGAACAGTGATTGTAAATTGGCCTGTGACTGCTGCCAAAGCACAGCTGACCTACACCCAGCACTGATTTAAGCTGCTGCTGCTATGACTTGCTGCTTTCACCATGAAGCCTGTGTAAACTTTGTGTCAGTTGCAAAAAAAAAAAAAAGTGAGGTCTGAAGGTCAATAGCCCTTACCAGTTGTGTTGAAGGAAATGTAAAAAGTGTTAACGTGGTCAGAATAACAAAGATTAGCTCTAAACACACAGTTTGCGCTGGAGGGAATACCATTACTTCTGTAGAAGACAAACACTGTCACGACTGGCTCAAAAACCATGACAAATGACTAGAGGTGACACAAGACGTTAAGCAAAGAAAACATTCATAAGACAAAATGACTAGAAATACCCAAAATTCTGTGAAGTGTGACAAGTCAGTAGAGTTTGCGTGTATGCGTGAGTGTTAGGATAGTAAGTGAGCAGTTTCCCCTGTCTCTCTGTATCAGGGAACAAGTGAGGTGCACTCTTATAGGTGGAACAGGGGGCCCAGGTGTTTCCAATAATCAGTGACTAACAACATGTGCTGGGTATCAGCAGCACACAACACAAAGACAAAGAGCAGCCAGCCCAGCAGCCAAAAGAGGCTCATCAAAAAACCAAAATACTGGACCTAATGATGTCGGTAGAGGAAGAGTCCGGGATCAGGCTCACAAAACTCATCCTGAGGGCTCGGTATGATGTCAGTTTGTGCAAAAGAAACAAAATGTAATGTATACATTTGTGTACATGGACATGAACTCAAACTAATAAGGATGAACATAAAGAGGACACAGTACTTTGACACAGTAAGTCAATAGCCAATGATGATTGTTTTAAAGTAGTTATTTTAAACCAAACCATGATCTTTGGTGCTCAAACCGAACCTATCGTGCCACCGTCAGCTGAAATGTTTCTCAGCAAGCTTTATTTTGAAAGTCCTACTCGGCGTGGCATGTTTATTATTGCTGACTGGATGTGAATGGCGGTCACTTGGTGCACGAAAGGTACTGACTGTAGTGCATCAGTGTGAAAGTCAGTTCTTGTCCATGCAGCTATGAACCAAAAAGGTGGCGCAAGATGGACAGGCAGGGATCACCAGAGTGATTAAGATCACGATCATGAGCATAATGACACAATAAATATTATAATCTCTCGACAGTTGTATTTATTGTCTCTCAATAAAGATACAGGACCAAGTGACTGGACGACCAGCCAAAAATAACAGAATGATTTATGCAATTCATTCATGTCCTTGGCTTTGGCTTATTCACACACCACAGCTGGATCCTCCTCTGTGTTATCTGAGGGAGATGAATGAAGGTACACCTCCAACTATCAGAACTCCCAAAGTATCCATTAGTTTTCTGTCCTTTCCAATAACTCTCCCAGAGGAATGGAAACTGAGGTGTCTGCACATCTCTAATGGACTCCGTGATAACAACTGCAGTGGCTTCACAGTGTCTGATGGCTTTGTTTGGATCCCTGATAAAGACAGGGTAGACACTGTTGTGTGTTTTGGTTGAGGTGATCTTGTGGGTATCAATGTATACCTCAGCATACAACAGGCTTACAGAGTGCATTGAGCGATTTTTTTTTTTTTTTTTCCCCTTTGGCATTTGAAGCATACTGCATTGTTTTTATACCATAGAAACGTGGGTTTATTGTAGCTGAGACTGAGCTTTTGCTGCTTCTCCCTCACTCAGGTGGTTTCTTCTGTTGCCACATTTCGGTGAAATAAGCATAGTTTGGATGAGCAGTGATAAAGATGTGTTGTTTTGTCCAGTCATTATTTATTTGACCTCCTGTGGATGACCATAAAATGAGTCAGCATCTGATTAATAACTTAGGGACAAAGGGAACAGAAATGACAGATGGAGGATAGGTGAAGTATTTAGCCTCTGCAGGTTACACTCTGCAGGCTACCTGACTCAGGTAATTGCTTCTTGTGTCAGAGAAACTCTCCTGGCTCTGTGTCCTCATTGAATTGGTCCTCAGCTGAGCTCCGGGGCCATTTTGTGGTTGATTAAAGGGAAAAAAACAAATTACGCTGATTTAAGTCTGCGCCATGAAATGAATCTGGTACATCAAAAACCTTGTGAACAAAGATGCTTTCAAAGACAGCAGTGCATTCATGAGTCGCCGTACATTTCCAGTCATGGTGAGGCAGATGTTTGTTGGGATGGCGGGATCAGCATTGAAGTATCAACACTTCTCATCCCGATGTCGTCTTTTGAGCATCAAATCTTACAGAAATACTGTATACCAGGTATTTTTTTTAGCAAGTGATTTTAGTTAAAATGAATCACAAAACGAAATACTTTGAAGAACAGCCAATTAAAATCTAGGACAGGAACAATGCGTCTTCCTTGCTTTTCCCATCAACTCATGGCACACACTCAGAAACACAGCGAAAAAAGGCAATTAGATGGTGTGAAGCAGGTTCAAGCTCTGCTCTGCTGGAAATAACAAAGCATGCTTGGGAGTTTTATTGCTGATTTCACTTAAGGCTTTTTGAGTTGATTTAAGTTGTATGATGTCTATAACAATTGAAAGGTTTTTTAAAAAGCTGACTGCTATAGAACGGTGTTTAACATATAGACATCTTTATAATTACAATTATTAAACAGAAAACAGAGGAGAGAGCTCAGATCTTTGGCAGTTTGTCTATACCAGAGCAACGACTGTGAAATATATGTGTGATTTTCTATTGTGTGGTGGAGAGACTGTCCTCTCTAAAAGTACAAGGCAGATCGCAGGACATGCAGCGACACTGAAAAATGAGGGTCTGGAAGTCAGGAGAGTGTGCAAAGGTTTTGACAGGGGAGCTTGAATCCTGTCTCCTGTAATGGTAATAATGCCAATCTTTCTTTAAAATGACCACTTGGAGACAGCGGAACCAGCTGTCAAACTCAAATCTGACCTATTATCACCTTTTAAGGTTGCTACAGTGAGTCTAGCAGGCTCGGAGAAACATTAGCATTCATTTGTAGCTCTGTTTTGCTTTCCACCAACTCCTGAATGAAATATGGCCCCTTAGCAGCTGAATGTTCCACTGTGTTCACCGTCTACTTGCTAACTTTTTTTGTTTGCTGTTTGGTGCTGAGCAGGTTCTAGACACAGCGGGTTTATCAGAGCTTTTTTTTGCAGAAATCTGCTGCCTGCTGCACATGGAAAATGGGTTGATGAGAGTGGTGAGACTGAACACGACAGTAAAACTTGCTAAAAGAGGAAAGAAAGGAAGGACGCTCTGAAAGAAATCTGCAGAATCTGTGAGATGATAATTCTCTGTTGGTTCATTGTTCTTGAGTGATTCCTCTCACATCACAAATATAACTGTAGCCTCTCCATGATCTTAAGCGAATAGTTTTGGCCGAGGAAACAGCAAGTACGTGCTGATATGGGTCATTTCAAGCACTGACAGGCCAGTTTTTGTTGTGTAGGTATGAGCACTTGCCAGAGTTACTTTACATTGTTCTGGTAGATGAAACCCGCGTGCCTCGGTTTGAAGTGCTCTCACCTCACACTTCAGAGCAGAAATAGAGCAGTACTTCGGGAATCGCTGCTCAATCTGAGAGCAGTTCAAGGAAAACCTCTGGGGTGCATCAGTAATCACTGCTCAAATGAAGTTTCAGCAGATGTTCAACCATGAAGGCAACCTTGTCAGGGCTCCCCTCAAACAGATATGAGGAGTGTTGCTTCACAGTCTTATGTACAGTGAGCTTATTCCCTGTTCTTCCAGCTATTCCCAAACTATGCAACAATTTCTCTTAGTCCATCGTTTCACCTACACTTGTATTGTTATCCATAAATTCAATGCTGGGGTTTATATGAAATTATCCTGTGTTCCTGTGAATAAATAGACATTTTATTGATTCTTTTGGTGTTTTAGAGTGAATAAAATATTTATCGACAGATTACGCAGCCCAACCTCACCAGAAAAGTTACATAAATTATGTAATGGATGTAACAGTTACACAGAATTTTTTCCTGAACCTAACCAAACAGTTTTTGTGGTTAAACTAAAGGAAACTGCGACCGTTTCGCAACGTTAATCACATGACGACAAACGTGCCCTTGATGCTGATACTCTCCAGGTGTCAGGGTCAGTTTTGGGAGTCATTGGCAATGAGTGTATTCAGTCGTTTAGGCATGAGGGTTCCAGAGATGAAAACCTCTCAACACTTCCCAGAATTTCACCGCTGGCTTTGACTTTATTTTTTGTTCTAGAATAATCAGCAGATGTATGATACAGACTGTGCCGCATTGCCACAGATACAGTTGTCACTTAATCTCTGTCCTGCCATGGCCCTTGTCACCTGCGTTATCAATACACCAGGGTCTTTCCTCAGGTTGCTGCCTGTAGATATGGTCATTAGTTCTGCTCCTGTGCTTACGGGAGAGAAATCCCAGGTCAGCAGAAGACAGTGAGACAGAGGAGTGAATGACATCCCATCCAATTACTTGTCACCTCTACACAGCCTGGTGCAGAGACTTGAGGAGACCACATGAGACAAGCAATTACACGGAAAAAGATTCTGATCACTGCGGAGGTACGGCACACCTCTGGCTGGCCCCCGCTTTAGTCTTCATGTATTAAAGTACTGTGGCATTTATAAGTGTAAACACATTGATTGTCAGAGAAACCCCTGGAGGGGTTTTCCAGCCTAAAATCAAAGTGGAATCGATATGTATGAACGTGATCTTAGAGGAAATACAATATCTGCTTTGTAGATGAACTACCAGGTCTCCCAAGGCCAGTTAATAGAACAGCCAAACATTGATTTCAGGGAGAACTCGTCCTGTCTAGATCTGACCATGAACATATTTAGCAGGACAGCGGGACATGCCATGATCACTATGCGGAAAAAGTAAAATGTCACAGGCTTGGGACTTATTGTCGAACTCGAGTATCGAAAAACCTGCCCTGCTGCGTCGTGCTGATGTGACATTACACATAATTCGATACCAGCATGTTACAGTTTGGACTTTACACCTTGCAGTTATGATGGCATTTTTCTCACCAAGTCAATTGATTTACAACAGAATCTGACAGGAGAGGCAATAGGAGCAATCAGGCATGTTTTAAACAGGTTCCCAATGTAACTGTATTTTCTTGTCTAGCAGAGTCACCACTTCCCCAGATATCAGCAATTCTCCTTGAATGTAAAGTGTCATCTAAATGTATGGAAGTGACAGCCAAATCAGAAAAAATAACACCAATTTTATTCAGAATCTACCGCCTTCACTACATCTCATCAATAGGTAACCTGTAATGACTTGGGTCAGGATCTTTATCAGGGAGGCATGAAAATTGTGCTCATGCCAGCTGTTTTTGAATCATTTATCCACCCACGATGTCTTGACTTAACCGAAAGGAGCCTGTGTTTTCAGCAGGAACCATTAGAAACTCCACAGTGGTGGGCTGAGTTTTGGGCAAGACAAATGTGACTCAAGCAATGACCCGCCAAAAATATTTCAGCATACCGTATGTGGCCATATACAGACGAGGCTTTTTCAGACTACCAGTGAGCAAAAGTTTCACTTCAGCTGAAGGAGGGTAAACCTCAACTCTGGCCTCAAATTTAGCACAGTCAGTACAGTGTATGTGCTTCATTTACATAAACGGAAATACTGTAATAATGTGCTTGGATATAGACTGATTATGTGATATACTGTATGTCTACGGTATTTATTTTTATCTACTTCTCTGTAATTGTGTGAAGTGTGACAGTCTGCATGCAGCAAGTACTGCATTATCTTTAAAAGTAGCCTGAACCTTCCTCTGAGCAACAACTCAGCTGTGTGTGACAATAATCCTGAATTAAATGACACCGAAAGCTCCAGAGTGCGTGTTGTCTGTTTACCTTCATGCATTCATCAGACTGCATTTTGTTTGTAGTTTTGCTGATAATACCAGACCTTTGCCTCCTCTTCTCACTGGCTTCGTGTTCCTCGAGTGAACTGCATTTTACTCATGGATCAAAATACAGCAGGTCCTTTATCTTTATACTTAAACCTTTTGGACATTTTAGAAGTTTGATCTCCCAACTGTTTTTTATTTTACATTTTGATTATGTAATTCATCAAATTATCTTCCCTACTTGTAATGATGACTTTATTAGCTAATTGTGACGTTGCCTTTTTTATTAGTACATCTCTTTGCTGATGTTTTTTCCCTTTCTTTGACTTTATAATTGACCTGATGTCATTACTGTATAAATGAGGTTTACCACTCAATAATCTCTTGAGTATAAGGATGAATGAATGAATGAATGAATGAATGAATGAATGAATGAATGAATGAATGAATGAATGAATATGCTGTAGTTTTCACTGTACTTTTACTGACTTATATATTCTGTGTTTGTATGTTTGTGTTGCATGGTGTAAATGATGCAGCAATTTCCGTTTATCCAGCACAAATTTCTCCCTGGGGAGACCAATAAAGACTTTTATTTAGGTTCTGCTACTCATAACACAACTTCAGTGAATCAGCCATCAGTATCATGCTGTTTGAATGAGAAGTACTATGCTGTGGTTGATTTCTGGATGCCGTGATATAACACTATCAGTGTGTTTGTGCAGTGACGGTCAGCGTGACACAGGAACCGTGGATCATTGGCATATTCAAGCAGCCGCTCACAGTACTGTGTTGTTTGTTTTGCTCTGGCTGAAGAGGGAAATATACCCCCCGAAACAGAAAGTGATTATATCAGAAAGGGCATTGCTTCTTTATGACCTCTGTTATTTCTCGTGGATCCACCTCACTGTGTGTTGTTTGCCTGCTTTGCAATTTAAATGCTGTCCTCGCCTCACAGCGAAGAAATTGTGCTAATACTGACTGAAGATTGATTATTCACTTAGAAGTCTTCACGCTGTTATTAAAATGATTGTCTTAATGATCTACTGCAGTATTGATTTGAATTAATCACAGCAGAGCTTGCATGGGTTTTACAGTACACACCTGGTGAAATCAGGCTTGAGCGTCAGTCTGTGGATTCATTCGTCTGTCTGTTTATCATGCATTATACTCTAATCAGATTGTCATTAATGGAAGGAAGCGGGTCTCACTGCAGCCCTTTGGCATTTCAAAATGACACCGTTTGGCTGAAGAGAGGCTTCCATTACAGTGCTTATTTGGTTAGTTACTGATTGGCCCAAATGGGGATTACATCACTCAATGGGCACAACATGTGTTAGTGGTGTTTTGTTTATACTGCTGGCCATTCAGTTAGTGATTAGGCATTCAAGTAGGTCTGGCACTGGTGCTGTAGGGCTGAATACTAAATTATAGCAAAAGCCTATTGGGACCATGTGTATAGCATTGTTGCCCCGGGGTACGTAATTCATTAGTGTGGGATATTGAAGCTGCATTTGATGCTTAGCCTTGGGATAATGCAAGCTGCAATATGTATCTCATTGTCAAGCCAAAAGACAAATACTATAATGCATTCACTTATTGAGCGGTTATGGAAATGGATGATTTATATTCAAGCAGGAAGGTCAAACTTCTCTCAGTAGCTGATCATTCTTTTAATTATCACCCATTATTTTTAGCTGCTGGTGGTAAGTGTTTTTTGACACGTAATTTGCTTGTGAATTGTCCTCTAGCCATCGTTTGTAACTCCTTTTGCTCACATTTTCCAAATTTATATACAACCTGCAACATAAACACTTGGTTGAAATAAGCTGATTCAGGCCTTCTGGAGATGGATTGACTGCCTGGTGATAATCTGATGAATTTTTGCATATATGAATGTTGTAATTGAGGATGCACCTCACTGCTCATAAATTACAAATGATGGAAGTGTGGCATGGGGGACGACTCTGTGCATAATGAGGCTCAGTGGCATAGGTATCATTTAATTAAAAAGTGTTGTGACAAAAGACACATGTATCCAAACAGTCAGACTTAACTCTGGCTGAGTAGCTGAAGACGGATGGTGGCTAAACTCAGCAGATGTTAGTGAGGAAAATGCACAAAAAGCTGCGGCGTAGACAGAAAAATGTATCACCGAATGAATCTCACATCTATAAACATGTAATTAAAAGCGTGGTGTTGCTGTTCTGTTCAAGTTTTCATACAGAGGTATCTCTGGGTGTCTGAAGTCCAGCTGTTTGAGTGTATACTTAAAGGTACGTCAGTAAACATTAACAGCCCCAACATGGTTGCATGATACTGGAAAGTTCAGTACCAAGAAATCGTATACATCCTATAAAGACTTTACTGACCTGACTCAGTGATGCTTTTACCAAATGTAATCAAAGGGACCAGAGAGGCAAAAGATTTAACAGTAATGAGCGCAGTTTTCTCTAGACGGAGCGCCACTCGCTGCAGTTTAAACGACAGTTTACTGCCGTGCTGTTTGCTTCTTCTTTGTCTCTGGCTGTCTGGTTTCAGGGCATAGTGGAGATTTCTTTTGTTGTGTTACTTGTTATTGTCGTGCAGCTTTGCTATCATTTGTTCAACTTAAGGCCTGAACTGAACACTGCTGAAAAAGAGAATACGTATTCAGTCACGCTACACTGGCTAAATTTAATTTCTGTCTTTTCTTGTAATGTAGTGAAGTCTCTTGAGCCTCTTATCAAGTTTTTTTTTTCTTTTACCAGAACACAAATGGAATAGTAAATATAGCAGGGGCCCCCGGGGGTACCAGAGCCCCCCGGAGGTGCAAGCAAGGCGACTAAGTGCGACAGGAATGAAGGAGCTGTGGGTGACTGGTTCCTCCTCAGGGGCTGACAGATGCTGATGCTGACAGATCGAGAGAGTGATTATTCAGAGCTTTGGAGATGAACTAGTGCTTGTGTTAGCTGGCTCCCCTGGCAGCGGAATCACTCCCAATCACACCTCCATAAATCACACACACATATCCTGGCACAGTGCGAAAAAAGCACCATTGAGCAAAGGTGGTCATGCTGATGAAAGAGTAGTTATCAGGAAAGTGTGCCATCACTGACCACAGGAGCAGCGCGCTCAGCTGTGTTGACACTGAAGGTCTTTAAGCTCAGCTGTGAATTGCTGCTCATATCTTATTTTTGTGGAGGGCTTTTCATGTCTATTTTAGGGTGTAACCCATATAAGATTTTTTTGGTCTTGTCAGCTCTGGCTGAATTGAGAGCATCTCTTTAAGCCCATTAGGGAGCAGGAATGTTGGAAGTGGGGTTATGGCTACATTAAAAAAAAAAAGAAAAAAAAAAAAGACTGATATCTTCTGTCTGATGTGTCTGATCAAAATGTTTCCGTATACGTAGGTGTTCTCACAGCTGTGAGTGAGCTTGCATGGGCTCTTCTCCCCTCTGACAGGAATAATATGTCTCCCCTCTTCAAAGTGCTTCAAGCATTTTTGAGGTTGTAAACAAATAGCCTGGCAGGGCATCATGTCATGTTAAGCCAGAGCTCAATTCAAAGTGAAGCAAAATCCTGTTTGTTCAGTCTAATACAACATGCTTCAGCCTAATAATGCATACACAAAATATCAATGAAAACATGCAGGATGGTCAGTGGCATATGCTGTAGTGAGAATCTAAACAGATGTGGTATTTAGAGTGCACATTTATTGGTGTAGGGTCAGTTTTTGCTATGCTTGAACTTGAACAAAGACAATGAAACCATTTCATACCCAAGCGGCTCCATTTTGGCCATGTGCCTACGTTTCCAGTTTTAGCTGTTTTTGTTTGGCCTCATGATTTATGCAGCTCGTTTTCAATTTGAACATTATTAAATAGCCAGCCTTCATTTACAAATGGCCTGTTGTTTATGAATGCTAATCTAACCAAATATTTTTCCATTCAAATGCCTTTGCTCTGACCTCTTAATAGAGCTCTCTCCCCATAAACCTCATCAGTTAGCAGTCTGCTGCATTCAGTACTGCTGCCATAGACAGCGCTACACCTTTGAGGAAGTCTAACAACCATGCAACAGCGCAGTATCAGTCATCAGTAACTGTGGCTCCTTCCCCAAGGGACGTCCAGCCCAGCTTTCTCTGCGTTACTGTCTGTTGTTGTCCTCCATGTAAATGCTGTCAGAAAGCAAAAATTACCCAACACATCCTCATACCTGAACAACTGAATTGCCAATGGCTGATTGCCAATGACTCCCAAAACAGAGTGCCATCGATAGGTGGTCAGTGTTGTCTGTGGTTAAGGTTGAACTCGCTTAACATTGTGAAAGGGTCACGGGTTGCTTAGGTTTAGGCAAAACTAGTTCGGTCCAGGAAAAGATCATGGTTTGGTTAAAAACATTACTGTTATGTACGTTACATCCTGTAAGTTAAAAATAGTCAACACTGACTGTCTGTTTCATGTGGATTGTCCTGGATGCATGTGTTTGGCTCATCCACCCACCTCCATACAGTATGAAGACTTTCTTGCTTTTTATACTACGTCACCAGACTTCCTCCTTCGCTCCCATCACAATCACTACACCCACTAGAGGTCGCAGCCCACTGTGAATGTGGACTGTTATAGCCTAATTGCACAGCCGACCTATATGGCCGTTTTTCTGGTAAAGATCAGCTCAAATTACAGAATCCTGCAAAATGATAAATAAAATATTTGCACGCAGTCATGCAGCACAGAAAAACTACATGTTGTAGGTCATATTTTGTTCCACATCTGTGCCATTTGGATTGGAATTGAAAAACGAGGCTCTTTGCTCTTTAGGCCAAACGTGTTGTGAGGGAAAAGGTCTGATCTTCTAAACATTTAGCTGCAGTGTGAATGAAGACAAAAGGATGATAATAATTTTTGTGACAGTATTTATCAGTCTGCGCCACATGCGACATGTGCTTCTGCTTGAATAGCCTCAGTGTGTTTCACACAGTGTCAAACAAAGATGGTCATGGTCTCATTACTGCACCTCTTGATGTTTATTTGCATGTAGTTCCTGAAATTAAACCAATGGATGACTCATTTATTTCCATTTAAGTGTAAAAAAAATATGTACTCTTTTTGAATTAAAGTAATGAAATGAATGTTTGTGATTTCTTAACCCTTGAGGTTTGTCATTGATATGTTCCTCTGACAAAAAGATCATATGAGCATAATGACTATAAGTCCCCATTAACATTGTAAAGCCAGGAAGAATAAACTCAATGATGTGCTTCGTTGAACTATGAAACAATTCAGCAGTTTGAAATATTGCTCCCTTAAGCAGAAAGCAACAGCTCCAAAGCAGCGCTGTCGATTATTGGCCAGGGAACTAAGTGTTAACAACAGATTTCTGTGGCACGAAAAGACATAAAACAGTTTCAGCGAGTTGTCATTCGAAAGCAATTTAGGAAGCAGTAGGATCTCATTATTACATCAATTTAATTCCAATTAGAAGAAATGAATCAAATTATCCTTTTCATAGCATGTGGCAAAATAACTGGATGAGAAGTGAACGTGGCCGACGTGGATAATCACATTGCATCAGCAAATTGATTTCTTTTTTTTTTTTTTTTTTTTGCCTTTCCTGATTTATGTCTTTTGAATATGAGGACAAAAGGTCAAAAACTAAATTAACGGGGCACGGGTCCATTTTTTCGATTGGCTTTTTATGAATCACAAATTAATTTAGCATTTTGTCAAATTGCAATTTAATTATCCTTTTTAATGGCCTTAATCCACACACTCTGCAGACACAATGTGGATCACTGTATCGTGGTAGATTCTGATATGGATTTGAGAACATATTGAAATTAAGAAACTAGACCTAGATTGAAATCTTCAATAAAAGGCACGTTCAATGAGAGTGATCCACCTCGTAAAAGAAGCAACGAAAAAACAGCGCAGTAGGTGGTTGTGAATGAGAAGTAGAAATGTGAAATGATAATTTATTGTGGACATAAGAAATAGACTTTGGCGCTCAGACCCCAGCAGGAAGTACATCACCATGGGAAGCGGTCCTCCAGATTAGGAACTTCCAATATGACGGAAATTCCCCTGGAGCCTAAACACTGCTGGTGGTGCAGAGAAAGGAGCTGGACATTGAAGCAACTTCATGAGAGAGACACTTCTGATTGGACAACTTGATTGGAGCTCGCCTGTCATCCACAGTTGAGGTGGTGAAAGGGTTGAGGAGGGTCATAAGAATCATCATGGTGTTGACATGCAGCTGAATGGCAGCGGAGAGAGAGAACATTGAAGCTTGACACCTTACAGATGATTGGGTAAAGGTGAGCGTGTCAGGTTGTGATTAGATGAATGAGCTTGTGGAGCTTAGAGGTAGCAGGAAATGGTGCAGGGTGACTTAGAGGGCATCTGCAGGGAGACTCCTGCCTGAACTTTGGCCAAGGTTCGTTGAATAGGCTACAGACATCAGCCTCTCGTTAGCCAAACTGTGTGAGGCTGCTCACGATGACAGCTATTTTCATGAGGCTAAACATCAGTTTGTGTTAGATCTTTTCCAGCAGAAGGAACAGTGAGCAAGGAACAGCCTGAAAGCTATTCACAGCAACATTTAGTACGCACCAAACTCCACACAGCCAGCCCGTTGATTTGAACCTCACTGCCGTGAGGCAATAGCACTGACACCTTCATCTATCCATCACTTTAATTCTAATTCAACGTTTTTGCCCCATATGAATAAATAAAACCGCTTTCTCTTCTTTTCAAATAGAGTACATCAGCTGAAATACCTAAAGTTATATCCAAAATCGAGCTTTCACTGAGTATCACATCATCTGTAGACTTGAAGGTGGCTGTGAAAAGTCTGGAGTTCCTCACAGAAATAGGAGCTGTGGTCAGCTTGAATTCATGTAAGCATTACATTTTAAGCTGCAATTTGATGCCTGTGCAAGTTTTTACAATGGGAGAGAGGTATCAGCAATTTTGTTCCCTCTCTGACCACCTCTGAGTACTTCCACTTTCCACTGTTTGTCAGAGGTGGAAAATGACTGTGCTTTTGACACACGCACACGGCTGTTGTGAGGAGTGACAGCCAAATGTGGTTTTGTTTGACGCAGCGGGGATCAGCCACATCATCACTCAGATATGATGCCTGAAAATGAAGTTGCCTCTGTCTGTCACTGCTTAACTGCATTTACCGTAGTGAGAGTTTTCATGGGGAGTGAAAACAGGATTTTGGCCCTTTGGGAGTGAAGCTTACCTTGGTTGCTTTGTTAATTTTAGTTGTTTAACTCGTAGCGTGGCTCTAAACCTCGAATATCAATATAACTGATCATTATGTTGTCATACTTTGTGTCTGCAATATTTATTGTTGTTTAGAGTTTGTTTTATAAAAATGTAACCAGCGGAGAGAGCTACAGTTCAGAGTACCTGACAGTTTGGTGGAATGTATTTTTGAAGCAGCTATAGTGACAAAAGGATTAGCCAATCGACTGTGAATTCAACACTTACCCTGTTTTTGAACTCTGCAAACAGACCTGTCAGGCACTGACTGAGTCAATTGTAAGAACCTGTGAAATATGAACCATAATTAAACATGTTTGCCAGTTACCCCTTTTGAACTGTGATGTTAACAGTTCCTAAAGCTATAGCATACAAGGATAAAGTTGTGTTTCTCTCCGGCTTTGGATTCTTGCTCTGTATACTGAGAATCACTCGATAAAAGGCAGCATCGCATTATATTAATTTCTTCTCTTTTGCAGAGAGAAATTCTTTTACCGCTGGAATTCCTTTAAAGGCCCTGATTGTATTCTCGTGTTATTCCAGCAGCAATGGTAATGCACATCAAAATAACTCCGATCTCCAGTGTGCTGCAAGCAAAGAGTCAGACCACAGCAAAATACCAAGCACGTCCTTGGTTGGTTAGGGTTATTTTTAATAAAAATCAATACTGCTTGTTAATGAGATGCTTTCACTGTTGAAGAGATACTTTTATTGAGTTAAAATTAACTGATCATTAAGATAAAATTCTATTAAAAACAAGATATGCTCTTAAGTCAGGCTTAAATTTTGCAGTTCAGCAAGGTGATAGCAGATCTTATCATAAGTCCTGACCAAACAAGTGTGGTTCCACAGCTGGCTGTCTTAACCGAAGATTTTGATCAAGAACCCTTGTGAATCTAGTAATTTGTGACTGAGAAACAAAGTTTTTTTATATATATATATTGATGTCCGCTAGTGGTTTGATTACTTTGTGTTCCTTTCTTCCTTTCTTCCTCAGTTCATGAATAAAGCAATCATGGAGGTTAAGTGAATGGCCTTGAATTGTGCTGGATTGCAAGCTGCCGGATAGCTGCAATTTAAATCATTTTTTTCTAAAGCTCCAGGTTTTAATGAAAATGCCCTGTTTGTGTGTCTTTTCTCTGTTGCAGGCCAGTGGGGTCACTGTATTGGGGAGGAGTGCGGCTCTGGCGGGGTTCAGACAAGGACAATATGGTGCGTCCACATGGAGGGCTGGACTACCCACCACACCCACTGCCAGCACATGGACAAGCCAGAAAGCCAGCGGCACTGCTTTAAGGTGTGCGACTGGCACCAGGACCTCTTTGAGTGGGAGGTGTCGGACTGGGGGGGCTGCGTTATTGCCCCTTTCTTTACCAACGAGTTCTCGCTGAGGACGACCGAGTGCATTACAGCACAGCATGGCATCCAGAGGCGCAAAGTCCACTGTGTACGCACGTCAAACCGGACCACAGTCACCTCACGGATATGTGAGTTCTTTTCACAGAAACCACCTGTGGAGCAGGCATGTCTCATCCCCTGCCCCCAGGACTGCGTAGTTTCAGACTTCACCTCCTGGTCTAGTTGCAGCAAAACCTGTGGAGCTGGCCTGCAGCATCGGACTCGAGATGTCCTGACCACACCAATGTATGGAGGTGCAAACTGCCCCAACCTGACAGAGATCAGGACTTGCTCTAACCCTGTTGACTGCCCTGCTGGGGAGGGCGAGTACCAATACAGCCTTAAAGTAGGGGCCTGGAGTGAGTGCAGACTACCCCATCACAAGGAAGCCCTGTTAAGTGGTAGGACCACAGTGGACTTCAGCACCAGCTCCAATGAGAACAACACGGTCACATTGCACACACAGGCTTCTCAACACCACTCCCATCACCACCACCACCACCACCACCATCCTCATATGCACAACTACCCCATGTCATGGCAGCTGGAGGTGGGATACCAGACAAGACAAGTCCGCTGCACACGGAGCGACGGCAAGAATGCAATGCTGAGGTAAGCCAATCACGGGTGCTGCAAGGTGCTGCACCTTTCATACAGCAAGCACAAAGAAGGTGAACCTGAGGTGAATACATTAATACACAGTGAAAAATGAGGCATTTCTCAAGATAAGTCCAAGATTATAATGGAAGCGGGGTGGCTGTGTGAAAGCAGCTGGTTTGTAGTTGTCTACGGGAATAGACCTGTACAGATAACTGGATTTGTCTTACATTAATCTCTTCTTCCACCGCTGTAGCATATGAGGTGAGTTGTAGAAAGTGCTCTGTGGCTGAACGTGGGCGTCAGGTGAAATAGTCCTAATGGAGTTGATTGTTTTCATGGTTCCTCCGCACTCCACACTGTTTCGTAACAAGACAGGGACGTGATCAATGGTCATCCCCCTCACGATCCCAGTGGGTCGTTTGCTTCATGCGGAGGTGTATTCACTGAAACAAAATGGTTTTCATCGATGGCGGTTATTTATTCAATTATAACTCGATTATGTGTGAGCTGGTGTTTCTCCAGCATATTAGCATGGCGGTGAGGCACTATTGTGGTAAATGTCAAGTGCCGCTCCCCTCCTGTCCCTGCTGTTTGAGCTAACTCTGGTATTTGGATTTGATAAGAATGGATTTTTCTGCACGTGCGCACACACAAACCAAGCAATTACCCTCTCTCTCTCTCTCTCTCTCTCTGTCTCTCTCTCTCTCTCTCTCTCTCTCTCTCTCTCTCTCTCACACACACACACACATGCAGAAATAATCAACATTCATCTTGTGCTTTCTTCTAGAGAAGAGAAAATCATTGCATGTGTATTATATTGACTAAATGCCACGCTACCATCTACTTGGTGTAAAGTGACACTGTTAGCTACCTGATTCAATCAACTGTTGACTGCCATTCATGAAATCTACAGTATCCACTTCCAGCCATCTTGTTGGAATGTGTATTTTTATTGTCTGACATTCATTTTAAATTAATTGTCATGAGCAGTACATTGCAATCGCGCGCAGCTAAATTAAAGCTAAGCAGTGTCAGCTTTATGGGCACCGTATTGAATTAAGTATCATGCCAGCTTTGATGTGTTCAGTTTTGTTTGTCCCATGCCGTTTGGATGAAGGGGCTTAAAATTGGGTATCTTGTTATGTGTTTGATACTCGCATGTTATTATCCCCTACGAGGCACACAGGGTTCACTCCCTCTCTGGCTTGACTGTGAAGGGACCATTTACAGTACAGTGCCTGATTAGCATGGTATTTACCAAGCAGTTTTTGAATATGGATTTCCCACCTGAGTTCTGCCTCATTCTGCTTTTCTAATTACAGTCTAATTACAAAGTAAAATTCTAAAATGAGCATTGTACTCACATCTTAATAACCTAACTAATTAAATTGTCCAAATTAAACAATGGGAGCTGTAATTACATGTCTAATGCATGTGTTCCATATTTTTAAGTGAACAGTTGGCTCTTTGTCGCATTTCTGTAAAGGCTGGAATTCATGTCTGAGATCTATTCTAGCATGATGTAAAATACTGTGGCTTTGAATATTGTCACATAGAAGTGGAAACTGTATTTCTTACGGTTAATTTTACTTCATAAAATCTGTCCACCTGTCCATTTAAATCCAAACCGCACCTAACTTCTGTCACTCTTCTGTTAATCTCTGCTCCCAAACTGTGATCGCATGTAAAGTTGCTTTAATGTGTCACAATTGTAGTTTTTCATGAATTTCTCTTTTTTTTCCTCAATGTGCAGTCTCTGTACCAAGGACAACTCCCCTTTGACCTTCCAGGCATGTGTGATGCCTAAAGACTGTCAGACATCTGATTGGTCATCATGGAGTCCCTGCTCTAAGACCTGCCGGTCCACCGACCTGTCTCCCGGTTACCGCCTCCGATCACGGATCATGACCCAGATCCCAGTGCAAGGGGGCAAAAGATGTCCTGCCCTTGAGGAAAAAGAAGCTTGCAACATCATAGGAGATTTACTTCCGAACTGCCCCAGGTATTTGTGAAACAAACACACTGTGCACTTGCAATCTCCTGATGCAGACGTTTATGCATAAAATGTCAAAGTCTGAAATCAAATAATGATTTTTAAATTTGTTTCCTGGAGCATTTCCTCCTGAACAATTATGAGGAAGCCAAGAGGACGCAAATATTCATAATTTCACTATTGAATTGCTTTGTGCATATATTTTGGCATTACCTCAATTATCCTGTGACACTTATGATAACCTCATTTACTTTTGGGAGTTTCTGGCCCAGTGGACATGACATGGATGACAAACAGTGTTTGACAGAACCTCATTGTTTCAGGAGCATTTGAGTTAAGATTTTGTAGCCTAATATTACATGCAGTCAACAATTAATCAATAGAGAATAATTTTCCCTGCTGGTAGATTTTATTTTATTCACTAAATCTACATGGAGTGCCTGAGAGCAAAGGATTTTCTTGATTAGGGAAAACTCATTACGGAATTTAAGCATTTGATAGATTACCACAGGCTGTTGTTCTGGTAAACCCCTCCAATAATATTGCTTTATGCACCACTGCATTTTTCATAGTTGAAACCAAACATTTGTTTAGAAGTTCTGAAATCAGAATAATCATGCCTCGCTCCTCCTGACAGAGAGGCCCTTGCCGGAGACTGCTCTTGCTAATCTGTCTTTTGCTTTGTGTGGCTTTTCAGAAACAAGTGCCACTGATGTGTGTATATACTGATACTTTGCCTTTTTTAATCCATTCAGTTGAGCTTTCTTTCTGAAAATACACAAACATGATACTCCTCTATACGTCCTAAGCTGTGTCAAACAGCCACTCCAGCAATGACTCGCTTTAACTACTGTTTGATTGTTTGCCTTGTAAATGTGTTTTGGTGTCTGTGTATGCTCTGTTAGGTACATGTGGAGGACCACTGACTGGGGAGAATGTCGCATCCTCCCTTTACTGAGCCAGCAGGATCGGCGGCTAGCTAACATCAGTATTCTGTGTGGAGGGGGGATCCAGACCAGGAAGACCTACTGTGTTCAAGTCCCTGATGACTCAGCACCTCGTCACAGAAAAGAGGGTAAGAAAAGCTGCCTTCATCGCAGCTGACCCAGAGCTCGCTGGAAGCACATGGTGACTCAAGAGATACACCATAAATAAATTCCAAGTAAACTCTGCGGTGTGTTTTGATATAAGCTGTGCGCATAAATTTTTTAAAGCGAAAGCAGCAGAGCATTACGTTGCTGAAGCAAGTAGACAATAGTGATTATCATTTTATTTAGGCTGTGTTTTCCTGAGCTACAATAAACTGTAGCTGAAGTTTTGAACAACAGGGACCCTCCATGTGACATAGCTCAGTTTACTGCTAAAGGTTTAATGTTTTTTTCAGTTGAACTTGAAAACTTGTGAGCAACAAACATTTTGGTGCAGCATCAGTACAATGTTTTACCTCATATAAACTGTTTGCGCTTATTGCACATGTAGAAGGTCAGAAAACCACAGAGCAGCATAAAAAATGATTGATGGCTTTGATGAAGATACTCTCACACCCTATTGCAAAACAAGTAAAGCCGCACTTGGTTCAAAACTAAAAATCTGTGCATTTTATTATGCAGGAGTGCCACACCTCTTGGCATAGTCTGACGTTTTGGGAAACGCTGTTATTTGCTTTCCTGTCTCCTCTGTTTAATCTGTATGAAACCAACACATTCTGGTTGTATGGGGGGTACATTTCTTGTATTTCCTGGAGTCTTGACATCAACTGGAGTTTGCAAAGGAACCAGTGGAGACACCTGGTAATGACTGCATTGTGCCAAGCAATCTACAGCAAAGGTAGCGGCCTTGTGAGGCACTAATGTTGCCACCAGAAAATAACTGAGCAGGACACTGAAGACTGAATTAAATCAGGTGAGCACAGCAGCTTCGCCACCAGGTGAATAAGAAGCATTGTGAATGACTTTTTCCTGCTGAGTTTGAAAAGTGTGATATTACGAAGTGCACCACTGAGCATGAAAAATGGCACTCACTGTTCTGAGAGCCTTATTCTAATAATAAAAGTAAAATGAAAACTTGTGCAAGATGAGGGATCATTAGAATTTAATTTAGCAGTAATTTCTATTATATCAGAACTCTAAATCCTTTTTTCAGATAACAGGCAAATCTTTTTGCCACCCTTGTGAAAAAAACCTTCTTTCAGTGCACTGTAGAGGATATATGGTAATTATTAATATTATTAGGCATCATTACCATTGTTATCGTCTACCTGCCACCCACAGTGTTTTTATGCTCAAAGTCCAAACCAAGCACCTGCACATATGCGCAGCTGCCTGGTGGGCTTTGGTTATCACCAGCAACTGGTTTGGCACAAGATTTCATAAGATTCCTCGTTGAGACATACAGTACATGGTAGAAAAGTCCAGATACAGTAGCAGATATTTCCTAAAATCTGCCAGTGTAGTCACACATTAATTATGTTCAGAGACAGACATAATTATCAGTATAATGTCTTTAGTGTTTTCAGTCTGACCTCCTTCTCCCATTTGTGTTAGTGTGAGAAATCTGACTAAATCACTTTAATGTGGGGGAGGACACAGTAATTTGAACACCTAGGATTGCGGGGCAGTTTTCACATAAAATCAAAATTGTGTATTCGCTATCGTATTAAAAGGGATACATTTGTTTACTTTGAAAATCTCCTCCTGTGAAATATACTTATTTTATTATGCATTGTGTTAGCCTCATGAAAAAATGGGGCTCTGTAGGAAAACTAAGTGGATATTCCTCAAATTAAAATATATTTAAAAAAAAATATCATATTTTGTTATCAGTACCAAAAGTCATATGGTATAAATTCAGATTATACTCAGCCCTATATCCAAGTACATACAGTAAATTGCAGCCTGTGGCGTTCCTGTTTCAGTCTTTATGCTTAAATCCATAATAGCATGAATGAAAACCTGTCACTACATTGTTTCCATAATAACACAAGATTACAGCGTCAACTGTGCCAACGGCAGAAAAGCAGGATTTCTACATCGGTTTTGTTGTGATAATCCCCACCTGATAGAAAATGTAGATCTCATAGCATATCTGTCTTTGGATGCAAGATGATGAACTGAAGATTATTAATTTGTTGGCTGAATCGATTAAAACTTTGTATCTGTTGTAATGTCCCAGGGGGCCTCCCCTGAACCAAATCAACTTAGCTGGTTGTCATGCCTTCATTAAGTTTGTTTGCTGCTCTCAACTGTGATGTGAGGAAAGCATTTGCTGCTGTGTCTATGCAGATTAATTTTCTAAGACATCCAGTTGTAAACTGTTGCACAGGTTTATTAAAATCACTAGACGATTAAAACCAGAAAAAGCCAACAAGACGTTTTGGTGTTCATACAAAGACCATCGTTGACTGTAAAAAGTGACAGGAAGTAACTCTGACAAGACGTACATACAAAGAAGTCACATGATCACATGTAAAAGTCACGACTGCTGAAATGTCACTGAAAAGTGCTTGCCAGGGGAGATCGTGTTCCCTGCAGCTTATGATAGTGCCTCTCTTCCCCGACGTGAGGTGGAGCAAGCTGTTTCATCCATAAAGTGCCGAGGTGTAGTTTTTAGCACAGCGTTGTAACCTGGGGACAGATGGTGTCTCAGGGAAAGACTGAGGCATGACAATAACCTGAGTGACAGAACACAACTCAGTTCAGAACAGGTGCGCTCGTTGCTCGAACTGTAGAGTTTAAGGATGTACTGACAGAAACATGGCTGTGCTATGGGGTCGCCTGTATCCCCTATGGCTAACATTTATATGGAACAAGAGGAAAGTGTTTGACGTCCAAGCCACTGGTTCAGTATATGGGTGACAACAAAGCAAGAGCCAGGAGATAAAGTCCTTTACAGATCACAATAACTTAGGGGATAAACATGGGAACAAACTCCCATTTTTGGACTGTGCTATAAAGGTGGGGAGTGAGGGAAACCTTCAAGTGGAGGTTTACCGGAAGCCCAACCACACTGACCGATATCTCATGTTTACAGCATCCCACTGAGGCTTGACAGAAGGAATATAATCATGTGAAGCAAGCATTGCAATGTTGTGGTTATCCAGAGTGGACAGTCATCAGAACACACACAAAATACAAAAAGATATCTAGACAATCAAGGACAAGGGATTGCAGTGATCGCACCTATGAACATACTAAGACAGTGTTTGGTCCATCCAAAGAACTGGATTCCCAAATGTCTCATGAGCGACGTTGTACATGCAGTCAAGTGCAGTGTGGAGCTCATGGACCTTTACACAGAACAAAAGAAGCAGCTGCTCAATCAATGCATGTCTCAACACAGACGAGCAAACTGCCCCGACAGGACTCTGCAGCTTTCACACATTTACAACAAAAGAAACCTAGTTTTAATGTCAATGAAGTACATATGCTGGACAGAGATGACAGGTGGTTTGAAAGAGTGAAGCAGTCCTCACTCAACAGAGGAGGGGGCTCTGAGACATCACCTGTCCCCAGCTTACAAAGCTGTTAAGAAATCTATAAGATAAAACCCTATTGATCCCACACCGGGGAAATTCAGTCATTACAGCCAGCAAGTATTACAAAAAGCAAACACAGTGGCATAAAAAGGTCAACACAAAACAGTGTACAGGATACAGAAAGTACCTCGGCTACAAATATTCCTCGGCACTTCATGGATGAACCAGCTTGCTCCACCCCACAGGGTGGAGGAGAGGCACTGTCATAAGGTGCTGAGAATACCGTTACCTCTGGCAAGCACTCGTCAGTGACTTTTCAGTATTCATGTGACTTTTACATATCAGCTCGTGCTGATCATGCAACTTCTTTCTGTCTTTTTTCTTCTTTTTTATTCCAAACAAACTCCAACTCACTTCTTTGGTATTTGAAGTTTTATTTTGGAAAGAACAGTCATCAGAAATTAAGAATAAATGAGAAAACCTAAAAGTTGGTAAGCAACAGCATAGATACAGTACATATACTGTATGTACTCAGACCCTCTGTGATTTAGTATAATTTGCTGTGTAAACAACCCAGAACCACTGCAGGCTAATCAGGGTTCAGGTGAAGCCAAAGCAAATTACTTTTGGTCAATACATTAATATCAATCAAGATGATGAAGCATGCAAGTGCCAGAATCACTAAGGCAACCAGTCTTACTGTGTGTTTATGAACTCCAAACGACTGCTCTGAAAAGCAATATTCCTACAAAATTTCAATTAAACAAAATGAAAATTTTAGGTTTATAAAATCAATCACTTCAAAAAAAGCCAGGAGCACATACATATCAAATTGTATTTTTCTAATTAAGCAGAGTGAGTAGTTTTTAATGGCTTTCAACCATACGGTCCTCTTTTGCAAATCACACCCGTTCCTGCCTAATAAACATAACCATTTATTTAAAGGTGCTATATTTAAGATGTAGGGACAGCATATCACCAGAAAGTTGCTTGCACATGACTACAGTCCCTCCCGTAGATCTTGCTTTGATGGTGCTTTAGCAAACATATTATTATTACATTTAGCTGCTGTTATAAGCTATCACTAAACAGCCAACATTAACAGTTGTTTGCTTGCCATTGATGTCAGTGTTATTTCTCCTTTTGTTTCTGTTTCTATCATCTCTTTTCTTTGGCGCTGAATGTGGTTTCTTGCTGGGAGCAGGTGGTGGTGGTGGTGGTGGTGATAATGGTCGCTTGCCAAGAGCTTCAGCCACTGTAACATTTACTGTTGCTTTCATTGCTTCACCAGGGCAGTAATATTACCTTCAACATGACTGACAAGAGGTTAGGTTAGGTTACAGCCTCAAGTAGCGTCGGAGTAGAGTAGTGTCATGCACTCATATTGGACTGAGGGCAGACTGAGAGCTACAGGGACTCACTGTCGCCTCTTGAGATACAAAGTGGTACTATCAGTCAGGACTGACTTTGGCCAGCTGGTTAGCATGCTAGCTTCACTAGCTATATCTGCAACACAGCACAAAGCCTTTGACACAACATCAAAACTCTTATTTCTTCACTATCTGTGGATGATAGTAGTTGTTTATTTAACTACTTTAATAATTTGCCTCATCCATATTTGCTATAGTGCCAACTTGATGAGTCCCAGGTGGATTCTTTGAGTAGCTGAGGTGTTGACAGTTGCTGTGCGATACCCCTTCAAATCACCAGAGGTGTATTTGGACAGTAAATGTGAATATAGAATATCAATTGGGCCGGCTCTTTGAACCAATGTATGTGAGGGAGAATGATCAATACGTCAGCTATAATGTTTACCTTGACGTGACCTGCACAGCTTGAGCTAATGTATACAGATGTGGCTGTATGCTTTGAAATATGGAGAGTTACTTGATCTGGTAATGTGAAGGACAATTTGCTCTTGTTTAGTGTCTAATGCAGGAATGCAACTGACAAATCAAGAAACCACAATTTAGGGAACAAAGCAGAAAGATCTATATTACGCACATTATGAATGTGTTTAAGCGGGCATCTCATTTTTACAAAGGAGATCAAACACCATGTAAATTATTTTGGTAAGAAGACCAAATGCACAATGGATATTTAGTGAATTCCTCTTTGGGCTCTCATTTAAATGGAAATTTGCCACTCAATGGTGTGTGGAGGTGCATCAAAATGGAATATTAGATTGAATAAATCTCTGTGTTGTGGACAGGCAAAAAATACCCACTCATTCTGTGTGAGAGACTAATGTCTGAGTCCATTACAGGTGGCTGAACTTTCTGTGATCTACAAATGATACCAGCCATGCTCAGCAGTGAATTGGTTATAGCGTGTCTTGCCTTAATATCCCCCTGTTCAGCTCCTGTTTACTCCCTAAGCTGGCCGCTGCTTTCTATTTAATATTCTCCTGAGCCAGGCATGAGATGAGAAGAGCAATTTTCTTTCTGTTCTTTCTATTTTCTCCTTTATTTTTTATTCTACAATAAGCTTTGCTAAACCTACCGTGCTTCCCACCACAGTGCTCAACGTTTGATGCCGTAGCCTTCACCAATAGATACACCACTGTCTTCCCAATCAGAACTAAATTATATCCATACTTTTCATCTGATGACAGCGATGCTTCCTCATCTTTTTCACTGTCTTCATAACAGCGAGCATATTTCTGTTTGCATACCAATTCCAAACATGCTACTTGACAGCAGTCTGTGTCTAAGCTTGACTTAAACCCGGTATATCTTTGCTTGTGTTCCTTTTCTTTGTCCAGTGTCCAGGCCAGTGAATGCCAGGCTATGCGCAAGTGAAGAGCCCTCAGCCGTCCAACACTGCTCCATCCCTTGCCAGCACCGCTGTCTGCTCTCCCAGTGGTCACCATGGGGTGCCTGTCTACACGACAACTGCAAAGAGCCACAGGGGAAGAAAGGTACGCTGGAGTAAATTGGATATGAGAGTGAACAAGCTTTGGCTTTTAAAAGATTCACAGAACCACATGTAAATTTATCAACAGTGGAGAGTGCAGAGAAAAGTGAGACCCGGAGGGTTTGGATGATGATGAATGTTGAGGTTGTCTGATTGCAGAGTTCAAGAGATACAGTAAAAGTACAGCAGTACTGTAAATGGAATAGTTTGAGAGCTATATGTGTCTCCCAAAATGTCATCAAAAGAGCACGGTGTCTTCAAATAGTTTAAAAAAATGAAACCTCTTTCCATCAGTGATGGTTTGTCAAAATGACATTAACAGAAAATGTTTGTAGCTTGTAGAAAGAGGTTTGGACGCACAGTTCACATTTTAATGTGTGAAATGAGTCATGGTAACTCAACCGTCTTCTCTTGTCCTTCACAGACTAGTCTTCTGCCTAAAACATCACCCAGAGGACTGAAATTAGCAAAGCAACTGATGTTTATGTAAAGATGTAACGACCAACTGCTGCCAGCTCTAGTTCTCACCAGCTAGTTCATGTGCAAATTGGATATCAGATAGCTGCTGTAACGAGATGCGACCATCCTCCAAAAAATAGATCACAGTATTCTTATAAAAGCCAAAAAAAAGAAAAAGTCCCAAGATATATCATCCTTCCAACTGTCATGAAAAGCAGGATGCTGTTCTCTCAGCATCACGTCTGACAAATGGACAGACAGAGGGATGGGCACATACAGCCCATCCAAAAGATACTTCACATAGCTAGCTAACAAGCGGGTATGATTTAAAATTGAAGCTGATAATTGCACAGATGGACCAGTAGTGAAATGATAAGCACTCAGTCAAAAAACAATTAACTGCTGAGTTTTTATTGCAGATTGGCATGTCGTACATTTACAATCAGCTGTTCGCAGCAATCACTGCTTAAATGCTGAGTACATTAAATCTGGACAAGAGGCTTCATATTAACCTTGTTTGCACCTTGTATGTTTTCAATTCAGCATCGCACCTTGCTTTGAATGTCTAAACAATAGACTGCCGTGCTTTGGCAACACTGAAACTGAAACAGAGCGAGCTATTGAGGCTGATGGAGGCTAAGAGAGAGAATGACAGTGCAAGAGAGCGATGTTGTCAGAGCAGGAGGGAGAGGCAGTGCATGTTTGAATCGTAAATTGTTTGTTGATAAGCGGCTGGCTGAGGGGAAGCGTGCTCTGGAGGAAGACTACATGTATAAACCACAGCAGACGAAAGACAGAAAGAGAGCGCACCTGTAGTTCAGCTCTCAGTCCCCGGGAGGGTGAAAGGAGTATCGGCAGACAAGATGCTTCCTGTCTGTGTGTGTATGCTGCTGTGCAGTGTGTGCGCACGTGTGAATGCGGGTGGATGTGCTCGAGTATTCAGCGCGCTCGTGCTGCCTGAATGTTCTTGTCTTTTTTTCACAGGTGAACGCGTGTCATATCTCGCTGCTTTAGAGAGGTTATGCATTGTGTGTGTAGTGCAGTGTGTGTTTCAGCCAGTGTGTGGCTCTGGCGGAGCCGTTAGTGTGTTAGTGCCTCACTAAAAGGGCAGCATGACCTCGCCCCTGCCGTGAGTAAATGTGCATGAAAGCCCCCCGGGGAGCGACTGAAGTGTGGATTGTTCAGGTCAGTGCCCACACTCTCCAGCGCCGGATCTCTCTGGGATGGGCGAGTTCCTTTCACAGACAGTGTCATTAATATATTTCAAGGGGTGGAAAACACAGCACATGCTGTTTTGCACAGGGCTGTCTCTTGAGGCATACCGTCTTGTGATGGCATTCATAAAGATCCACAGCCCACAGCAGATAGAGCATGAAACAATAGAAAATCACTTGCAGTGAGCTCTGTTGCATTCAAAGGAATGAACAGTTATCGAGAAGGCATTGTTATCATCCAAGTCATACTCCTGTGGTCCTTGAACCGCAGAGAATTTCTTGCTCCTGTTGAATGTGCACTTAGCCTTTATGTTTCACAACATTAGAATAAACTGTGATCCGTCTCTAGCTGAAAGGCCTGCGGGATCTCAGTGTACAGGTAGAAGAACCAACCAGCCAAGATGCTTATGCTGCCCCAGCTTTGCTCTCTGGAAAATTACAAATTTAAATTGCCTTGCGGTAGCTTTATATGTGCTTTTCACATTTTTTTCATTTTATCTCAGCCTATCACATTTTGCAGCTATGCGGGGAAATGAATTGAGCATGGGAGGTTACTTGATAGAATTTTAGTAATACCTTTACTAGAAGTCACAACGCTGAAGGAAGGCGTATTTCTGAATAACAGTGAGCTGAAAATCACTGGATGGCCCTTGTTTCCCTGAAATAAACCTGCTATGACCAAGAAACCTTTCAATTATTAATATCCATGGGGGCATGCCAACGCCAAATTGTTTTTTTGTGGTTTGGATGTGAGTAGCAGTAAGAGCTCTGGGCAAAACTGCAATCGATCTGTATAGTCTCTTTGCTTTCGGAGAGCACACTCGGGCAGCACCGCGGATCAGACTCCTGAACTGGTGCCTCACGCAGGTGGATGGTCGGGGGATGTAATTTGCAGAGTGGGTATCCTGGGGTTACAGAGGTTCACCTGTGGAGGAAAAGAATGTGGGACCTTTCTACCAAGTGTCAGAGCTGTGGTAGAGTGAGAATGACTCCAGAAGAAAAGCTGCTGCTGCTCAAGTGTCACGGACATTTACTGGAAGAGGTACTGGAGCCTAGAAAAAGCATTTTGATCCTACCATTTCTCATCGACAAAAACATTTTTCTCTGTCATCAGGGATTTGGAAGAGCAGTAGTCGATAGAGACTGTAGATTAGTAGATGAGGTGTCCGCTCAGTAAGAACCTTTTCATAAAGAAATAAATATTTAATGAAAAATCCAGCTTTAAGAGAATCAATGTTATACAGAGGGGCATATGAATCAAAAAATGGAACAGTTAGGTAATCCATTAGGTGAAAGGCTTAATGTAAGATAAGATAAGATAAGATATACCTTTATTAGTCCCACAATGGAGAAATTTCAGGTATTACAGCAGCAAAGTGGATAGCAAAATAGAGTGAAAAATCAGTGAAAAGGACATTAAATATCAAACAAGCAATATAAACAATATAAACAAGGAATATAAAAATATGAACAATAGGTACTGATACTGCAGTTGGATGATAGTACTCCTGACTGGAGTATTGATATTGCACATAGGAGTAATAATACAACTGATTGAAAGATTGACGTACTGTATTGCACCTTAAGTTGAAATTCACTTGAGCTAAATATCTTCACAGTATAAGTGAACACAGTTGATGTGTGTTATAGTGCAGTCAGTTTGAAAGTCTTGTGAGTGTGTGGTCTACTGGGAGCACTGGTGCTTGTAAAGTCTCACTGCTGCAGGAAGGAAGGACCTGATAGCGTTCCTTCACACACTTTGGGTGAAGCAGTCTCTCGCTGAAGGAGCTCTCCAGCTCTCTCTCCTGCAGGGGGTGGGAGTCGTTCTCGATCATTTTTTGTAAAGTGCGGTTGTGTTGTGAGTCCAGTCCAGTTCATTGTTCAGGTGAACACCCAGGTACTTATGAGATGTCACCATCTCGATGTCCCTTCCCTGGATGTTCACCGGTGTCAGGGGGCAGAGTGTTCATCTGTGGAAATCCACCACCAGTTCTTTACTTTTCCCTGCGTTGATCTGGAGGCAGTTCCACTGGCACGAGTCCACAAAGTCCTGCGTCAGTTCTCTGTAACGATTGTTTCAAAATGTCAATAATGTTATTCGACATTTTGCTAATTGCATATTTAAATCATATTTAGAGCTGTTAACTATTCGTGTCATGTCATATCCTCTTTCAGATCTCACTGCCATTATCTTTTTTTATTAAAAACAGGACGTATCATCCGACAACACAGTATGTCGACAGACATAGATGATCCAATGTAAAGGTGGCTGAGTGACTTCATTACCTACAGTTAATACGTATTAACGTAAACAAGCTGAAACTACACTGGTAAAAGATAGTGTAAGATGCCTCTCCACACAGAATTCTTCTTCAGGTGATAATAGTCAATTTCTGTTCCTCTACGCTTATTAGTTCTTACTGTTACTTATTCTGGGCACTTCCTTTCAACAAGCAGTAATTAAGGGTTTTTGAGGGAAAACTCTGGATTTGAGTTAATGTCTTAGTACTTGCAGAATACGGTCATGCAGATTAAGGATTTAATAAAAGCTTTATAAAGACTGATGGAAAGCCAATATGCTCCTAATATTCATGCTTATAAACAGGCAGATATTGGTGCATGGCAGTATATATGAATAAGTATTTTAGACACAAAATATTGGAAGAGGGAATAGAACATTTATACAAATAGCAAATTATATGATGCATACAGGGTCACTTTACAGGAGGTCGGCTCAGGACAACAACACAAGACCAAAGACCAGCCATGCAACAGAATATCTTTGCACATTTTCACCTGCTGCCTCCCAAGCTTCCGACTTGTGTGTGTATTTCTCCCAACTATGAATGGCTCACAGCTGGTACACCATAGTGTGATACGAGTGAATCAGCCGATTAAATACTTAAAAAGGCCTGCTTTTTATCTGTTTACGGCAATCTAGTCAAGGAATTAAAAACAACTAAAAAGTCTCCAACGCTGATTTTTTTAGAACTCCAGGAGGCCTTTTTATTTCACTGATGTTTTTGTTGAGCCAACAACACTGAACAACCTTTCAGCTAATATTTCCTCACACATCGTTGCCTTCCTTTTCTTAACAACTGTCTTCTCATCGATATATTCCAGCATCAGTGAGCTTTCAATCAATCTTTTGCATTCCAGACATGCATAAAGTGTGTCTTACACGCCACAGCATCAGGTCTCACAGGTTAGAGGGACTCATCCGATGAACTGCAGCTCATTTACATCTTAAATCTTATCCTGCTAAATTGGGGGAAAAAAAGCAGTGATCTAAAATTTTTCACCCTTGACAATAATTTATGGTAGGCTCAGTAATCACACTATATGGCCAAAAGTCAGTGGACACCTTACTATCACATCTGCATGAGCTTGTTGGACATCCCAGTCTAAAACCAGCACATTAATATGGAGATGGACCCCCTTTGTGGCTATAACAGCTGCCACTCTTCTGGGTACCCTTTATGCAATATTTTGGAGTGGATTTGTGGGAATTTGTGCTCATTTAGCCAAAGGAGCATTTGTGAGATGAGGCAGTGATGCTGGACGAGAAGGCCTGGCTCACAATTGCCCTTCTGATTCCTCCCAAAGGTATTAGGTTTGAGGTCAGGACAGTTCAGGTCCTCCGAACCAAATTAATCTAACTAGGTCTTTATGGACCCCACTTTGTGCACAGGGGGACAGTCATGTTGGAACTGCAAAGGGCCCAAAAGCTGTTTCGACAAACTAGGAAGTGCACAATTGGCTAAAATGTCTTGGTATCCTGTAGTATTAAGGAGACTCCTCACTGGAAGTAAGGGGCCGAGCCCAGTCCCTGAAAAACCAACCACAGTCTTTACCACTGCGTATTCTGGTAGATTGTGTTCTCCTGGCAACCACCAAACCCAGATTCATTCATCAGACCGCCAAATAGTGAAACATGATTCATCACTACAAAGAACACATTTCCACTGCTCCAGAGTACAGTTGTTTTACACTACTCCAGCCAACGCTTGACATTGTTCATCATGATATGAGGCCTTTGAGCAGCTGCTTGACCATGGAAGCCCGTTTCACGAAGCTCCAGACGCACAGGTCGTGTGCTGATGTTGCCTCCACAGGCAGTTTGGAGCTCTGTGGTTGATGATACAACAGATGACAGGCAAATCTTACTTGCTGTGCGCTTCAGCACTTGAGTGGTCTATCACTTCGTGGATGAGCTGTTGTTGCTCCTAGGTGCTCCCACTTCACATTAATGGAACGGCCGACCAGGGTAGTTCCAGTAGTGCAGAAAATTCATGAACTGATTCGTGGCAAGGGTGGCATCCTATGACTGTGCCACATTTAAAGTCACTGAGCTCTTTATAACCCATTCTAAATGTTTGTTGATGGAGATTTCATGGCTCTGTGCTAGATTTATGCATCTGTTAGCAATGGCTGTGGCTGAAACGCCTGAGCTTAACGAGAGGTGTCCGCTAATGTTTGGACATATTTTCTCTTCTAGTGTATCTTCTCATGTGACATAGGAGACCATGGAGCTGTGATATCCCCAGTTTTGGTCTGCTTGGAGACGTTCATCACATGTCATTCCCATTTCTCCCTAAACCTTTTTCCCCACATTGCTTGAGGCTTTACAATAAAGCCTGGAAAAATAGCTGAGAGAGGAAGATAGATAATTATACCACCCTGTCACAGGGGAGACTAGATTTTATGTTTCCTTATTACTTCAAACTGCAGATCTTTACTGCTTATTCCTCTGACTCTAATCTTTGCGATCACTGCTTTTCCTCTTTCAGCACAAAACCAGCGCACTACTTTTCAATCAAAACAGTCTTACAGCAGCTCTTACAGCAGCTGCTTATCAACAAATAGTCACTGAATTGAATCTATAGGATTCATGTCCATGGACAGGAATTTTCCTCTTTTTTTGTGTCAGCACAATTTTCAATCAGAAGTATCTTTCATTACTGCACCACATCCACCATCATTGTCATTCCTCTCAAGTTAATTTAAGATTAAGTTAAGATTAAACAATATGTCCACATACCTAAACTACTGAATCCAATGTCTCCCAAAGAGACATATGACCATTGTACAGTTCCAGTGACAGCTATACCAGGTTGTACCCAATCTTCATTGTCACGTGATTAACATTGTGTAACGTTTGCAGTTTGCTCAGGCTTCGGAACCAAGATTACTTGGTTAGGTTTAGAAAAAAATCCTAGTTTGTCTTAAAATAAGAACGTACATACAGGATGTAACCTTAGAGATTTTGAGAATTAAAATCAAAAGTCAACGATGACTTCCGTTTTCACGTGGGACACGAACAGCGGCCTCCTGGGTGACCCATCTTTGTTTGACCCATCCATCCACCTTCAAATGTGGACTTTCATGCTTTTTATACTACATTACCTGACTTCCTCCTTTGCTCCCATTATAATAATTACTGCCACTGGAGGTTGCTTCCATAAAAATAAATGTAAATATGGGTTGTAATAACCTCACTTCATAGACAACCTAAATGGCCGTTTTTCTGGTGAGGACAGGCTGGATTTGCTGCTCATCCTTGAGTCTTGAATTTAGTGATATTAGATCTAAATGACATCATAAAATAGATTAGCTGTATATGGTATGTCCTATTCTTAGTTACTGCTGGAGGCTACTCTATATGTATTTCACATCCATACTGCAGTGGACATTTGCTGCCTTGTCTGACCTGAAGAAGATTTACTGATTGCGACTAAAAAATGTGGCAAATGATAATAAAATCAGTGCAAAACGATGGATTGCAACAACTGGAGAGTCATAAAATTATTGTGGCAAGCGAGTACCAAACAGTGGGATTAGGGTATTTTTATTTTTTATTTCATTTCAACATTTGCACTGTTTTGGAGGACTTATTTTTTTTCTGATGAAGTTTAGAAAGATTTCAGCTTTTTCAAAATGTTGATTTTTCACACACACACACACACACACACACACACACACACACACACACACACACACACACACACACACACACACACACACACACACACACACACACACACACACACACAAGAAATATTACTCTGAACACCTTGAAACAACACAGTGTTGGTCATAATTTAGACTATTACTATGTACCAGTTATTAACTTTCAAGGGTTGATAAATAATTAAAATGTGAATTTGAGCTGCAATAAGTGGTCATGAGGGACAATTCTTTTCTACCGCTACAGTGATGTTCAGTATCTGCCACTGTGGAGCTTCGGCTGGCAGCTCCCAATTTAGTAACAGCAGCAGCAACAGCAGTGAAAAGACAGTGAGACTCGGTAATTGGAGAGACAGGTGTCATTGTGAAATTCTTGCCAATGTCTAGCTTGACCCCAGTCACTCAGACTTTCCCACTTTTTTTAAAGCACTTTCTCGTTTGCCGCGCTATTTGGCTTATTATTTTCCTCACCTACCCTTGTCTCTCCTCTCACCTGGCGAATGGGATCCAAGTAAAGATGTATTTATTCTGTGTGTTTTCCTTTCATTTATCTTTTGGGGGGTAGTTAATATTTTTTTAATCTTTTAGGTGTTTGTTTTGGATATTAAAATTGGAGAAGCAAAAACAAAATGTGAAAGAATTTGAGTTTTCAAAGAGTGTTATATGCTCAATAGTTTGACACTACGGATCATACAGCTGACAAGATTTATGAGGTTTGCAGGAAATATGGCGATGGCAGCAGCCTGGTGGATAAGGAACCAGGTGATGGTCATCAGCTTTAATCTCTGCACTGGCCGGTAAAAGAGACGGGGACGAGAAGGACACAAGATGACAAGTGCCAGCCTGTTAGTCAGATCCACCAGTGAAAATGTTCTTTTTTGTATATCAAAGCTTGAACAGTGTTATATAGATTAGACTTCATAAATACAAGGCCCCATCCCATGAAAATTACCCTAATTTATCATCTCATATCTAACGCTTTCCATGTGGAGAGAGTGGAAACAGATTCGGGGTCCCTCTCAGTACCAAGCTACTTAATAGATCATAATGTGGACAGCCCCTGCTGCTGAAATTGAGTCTAATAAATAGATTTACCACTTGTCCCTCCATTACAAGATATCTCACTCAGAGCGTAGCTTAACAAATGAATAAAAAAAACCCACTTAATTCAGCTTAGAGTATACCTTTAGAGCATCATCTAAAGAGAATTACACCAAAATTACATTCTTTTCTTAGAACAGTTTTGTTGTAAAGAAACCATGATGGCCTGCAGTGGCTAACAAGGTTACAATAAACACAGACTGCCCTTTCTTCTTTCAAACTCCTGTTTTCATTATTCGCCTTTAATAATCATCAGTGAGACATGATGGCAATAGTTGGGAGGTGCTGCTACTGACAAAGGCATAGTTCAAGAAAAGAAAGACTTGAAGAATTGATCACAGCAAAAAAGCCCACATCTTAATACTGTTTTGGCTTTGTGTGAGACAACATTGTTGCCTTGTTTTTTGTGTAGGAATGAAAGCCACTTCTCTAAAAACACTCCCTCCCCTCCTCCTCTCTGACAGGTTTCAGACATAGGAGGAGGGATGTGCTGTGGGAGTCCAGCAGTCCTCTGGAGACCTGCCCTCATCTGGTGGAGTCCGTCCCGTGTGAGGATCCCGCCTGCTACCTGTGGCAGGTCCAACAAGAGGAAAGATGCATTCCCACGAAAAGCCCCTGTGGTCCTGGAACTGCAGTCCAGAATGTGACCTGTGTCAGTGCTGAAGGTAATGTCCCCAGTTTACGTCATGAAGGAGCAGTTTGCATCTTCTAAAGCCGATTCATAAGAAGATTTTTGACACTTTGGGAAATACGTGTACTTGCTTTCTTGCCAAGAGTTAGATGAGGATATTGAGACCACCCTGTTTTGGACTTTTGGACAGAGTCAGCCCTGTCATCATACTTGGCTAAGCTAAGCTAAGCTGGCTAAAAAGCTGTAGCTTCATCAGTAAGGCCAAGAAAGCGAATAAGGATATTTTCCAAAATGTCCTTTCACAATTTATGAATGTCGTAAAACAACACATCCTAATACCTAAACAACTAAATAGGGTGACTGTCACAGACTCCCAAAACGATGTATATAACCGTTAGAGAGTGTGTACCGCACCTTCGTCATCCTCAAAACCGCTTGGTAAGATTTAGGAAAAGATCATGGTTTAGGTTGAAAACAATACTGTTACAAGTTTGTTACTTATGTTACTTAAGTCATGTCTGTTTGACCTGTCTATCCACCCCACTTTCCTCCAGATGCAAACTTTTTTTGCTCTCCATGCCACGTCACCTGACTTCCACCTTCACTCCTGTCTTAATTGCTACAGCCACAAGAGGCTGCAACCTGACAATAAATGTGAATGCATGGGGTCGTAATAAGCTACCTGCACAGACGACCTATAGAGCTGTTTTTCTGGTGAGGAAAGATCAATAATATTCATAAAATGACCACATAGTCCACATGTTCAGCAATAAAAGTATTCTACTACAGAAAAAATAAGTTATTGATCTGTATTTCTCTCTGTTGGGATTTGAGTTAAGCTATATTTATTTGCCTTTGCTCAGTATTGTTATGGCCGCTATAACTTTAAAACGGAGCTTCCCATGGGCTGTGACACATTCATAAGCATAATTAGACTACGTCTACAATTAGCAGTAAAATTCATCAAGGCCATAGTAGAACTATCAGTGCTGTGGTCCAGACATGTAATGTTATCTGTAACACTGTGACACAAGAGCTATCAGGTATAATGTCATCCATTGTGCTCAGCCATATAATCACGTTGGGTGATAGGAACATCAGTGTTAACGAAGCATGCGTTATTCATGAGGGTCCATCACCATGTTTATGGGCACAGAAAACGCTGGCCTGATTAAAAGTCAGAATCAGAGCTTCCTACCAGGCATTAATTGCTCATCTCCATAGATTATAAACCTAATTGCACCCCTTTTTCCCTGTGTTTTATTATTCTGTCACAATGGATCATGTGTATGTTTATCAGGAAGGCAGTGGAGGGTCCAAATGTATTAGCCATTGAGAGAGTCTAATGAGTTCTGACAGGACAACTAAGAATGTGAGCTTTGGCGGGTTTGAGGAAAAGGGCTTATGAAATTATCTGTGGTGGATTTATTGTTAGTGAATGTTGACAAGTTGTTCACTGTTCATTCCTTAATTGGCTTATCAGACGTACCATTCAAGCACCTTGTGTTGGCACACAGTGTCAGAGCCAAGTTGTTAAGTGATGCAAAATCCTGTAAAGAGCTCTGTTTTTCACACAGTGTCTCTGTAGGCTGGTGTAGCAGTGATATAGGTAAGGACTACAAGCACCACTAAGCTTGACAATATGAGTCACAAACTCGCAGCAAATACTGTTCACATGAAAAGCAGTTAATGGCTTGAGAACTGCTTCCATTTTTAGATACATGCAATTATTGAGAGAGATTTTGAGTGGAATGGAGCTGAACTGAAGTGGAAAAGTATTAAACTGCCATTAGTACATATTGTCTTTCTGCATCCATGAAGTCTGCGACCAAACTTGCATGTCATGTCTACATAAAGCAAGCATTTAATAATGTTCTAATGGTGTGTCATAACTTGATAAATACATGTTGCTAGACACATGAAGCATGATTTTTGTTGTGAGTGGATTGGATAAAATACAACTTTGGTGAGAGAAGATGTTTGGCAGGCTGGCAGTGCTCGTGTCAAGGATTTGTCACTGCCAGTTCATTTTATTCAAATAAAATGCACCATCCGCACTCTCATTATGCCAAATGAAAACCACACCAAGTACTGTTCTGAAACAGAGTGCTGCTGTGTTTTCTTTAATGAATTGAATGGTGGACAGATGGGAAAGTAGAAAATTAGATGGACAGAATAAGTTCTGCTGCCATGATTATTTTTTTTTCTGCAAACATCTCAGTGACCCCCTTTGATTGTGGTCAGGTTTTTCTCCAGATGAAATATGCTTTTAGGTACTTTTCTGTTATGCCTGACATATAAATTTAGCAGACCTTGGAGAAAACAGCCACTAATTGCCAGCCTCTCTGCGCATTCAGACTCATCACATTCAAGCTCTGCTCCTCAGATGGACACTTTGTCCGTGTCTTTGTCTGTGCTTATTATTAGATTTGGACCTCTCTGTTAAGTTTGGTGTTAGTTAACTCGTGGAAAGGCTGTTTTGAGAGAAGAAATAAGAGAGAAATCAATCAATAGTTTATGAATTCTTCATGAAATCTACTCAAAGAAATCATATTTGATCATATTTTCATCATATTTTATGGAAACTATTCCCGCATGTTTCTCTTTGTATCTCCACCACCAATTATAAAAAATGCTGCAATTTCAGTTTTTAAAGTAATGGATCATTTTGTTATGGTCACCTAGTGTACTACCTTTGTCGCACAAAAATTTGCAAAACATTTCAAGAAAGTGATTAGAGGACATGAAGGATGAGAATTTTTAGTGCATCATGGACTTAAAAGCTCTGACTCAAAAGTCAGATCGTTTCAGTTAAACAAAAGGTTGAGTGTTGGACTTACTAATTCAGTCATTTCAGGACTTAAGTTAATGACTGAAATCAATACACTGTATTTCCATACATATTTTATATTTTAAAACAAATACTGACAGTTATGTTCAAACTTCATCCCAGATATTTTTTACAGCTTCAATCCAAGCAAGTGAATGGGGGGGGGGGTTGTGAATGACGTTACCTGCAACATCTTTGGGTTCCTGTGAAGAATTTCCAATAATATTGTACAGTTTTATGGAGAGAGCCATGGGAGTCCTGAGCTGCTGTGTCAGGAATGCTTAGACTGACTGTGCAGAGTATAATACCTGCATACATAGCCAGTGTTGGCTTGGTTTCAATCATCTTCACTTAATCCAAAAGTGGAGAAAATACTTGACAGAGTGAGACAGGTGGAGAGGAGGGAGAGAGAAAGGATAGGTAGGAGTGACATATCTGCAAAGATGAAACGATTGTTTACAGTAGTCTGATGTTTGGTCATATAAAGTAAGCATCTGTGATATTGATTTGTGATCGGAGCTCCCCGAGTTCATCAAAGACATTTGAAATGGGGTTCACAGCTGTTCACGGATAAGAAGTGAAGGGTTTCTGGGAAAAGAAAAAACAGGACCATCTGCAATCCAGCTCATCTGGACTTGCCCTGTCTCGTTATTTGAGGAAAGATATTTTTAATTGGAAGGAATCCACTAATTAAGTCAGTGCTTTTTGCCGTGGTCTAGCTTCATGCTGTCCCACTTTACATGCATTAACCCTCAACCAAACCATAGGTCATTCATACACAGCTCTGGATCTTAACCTTTGGATTAAAGAGTGGCTGAATCTTTATTTGATTTCAAATTACACTGAAAAACTCAACTTTTATAACCTTACTTTCTCATATAATACAATAAGGTCTGGTTCACATCGGCTACTGTATGTTAAGTTGTTGTGAATTCTGACAATGTTGTTGGTGAAAGATTCGTTTTCTGTGTTGAGATCCTTAAATAGACACCTCTCTTTACAGTACATCCAAGTGTGAGCTCTCACTAATTGCTGGTGGCGGTTTAGTGTGGGAAGGTCAGCTATGGCCAGGCTTTCCTGGCTGACAAGCTTGTTCTTTATCCATTAGGAGCCCGCTGTTCAATTTCTGAACAGAAGTGCTGACATTTTTTTAATGGTTCAGATTATAGTCAGTGTACTGAGACACTTGCAGCATGGATTTCTAAATGTTTTCAGTGTGTAGCTGCATTGGATGAGGATATTACAATTGTTGTTGATGTTTGCATAACATTTCCACTGTGGACTGAGGCAAGTTGATGTTTGAACTGGCAGGTTGCAGGTACCATTTAAGATTGTGAACTTCAGTGAAGTGACAGGCGCCCAAGAGATGTGGAACTTTTTCTCCAATTTACTCCCTTATTGAGTAAGTATGTGGTTTCAATTTCTCAGCAAAAAACTTTGCTGCATTTCAAACCTGAAAACTCTGAGGCAGAGGAAAGTCTGTACCTGTAGAGAGTAAGAGACAGCACTTTCCCAGCGAAGTTCATCTCATGGGGATTTGAATTATTATATATCGCTGCTCAAGCAATCAGAAAACATTCTTTATCACCTAAATGATTGTTTTTATTGCTTAGCAAATACACAAGGTAATTCCTAAAACCACTTAGGTATGGATGAAATAGAGTAGATTGGCCCAGTGTTCAAGGACATTTTGGGGCTCAGCCAAGAGGATCACCCGGAGGGATCTACCCCTGGGGAGAAAACTGTTATTTTTCTGATGAAAATGCATCGGTCTGGTGCATCGCACAGTCTGGACATACTTTCAGTTTACTTAAATTATCCATCTCCTCACCTGCCTCCTGCCATCTGCTGATCCACATAGGTTGTGTAGATAAACAATACAGTCCTCAAAGAACAGGGAAAGCGTTATAATATAATATAATATAATATAATATAATATAATATAATATAATATAATATAATATAATATAATATAATGTAATATAATATAATATAATATAATATAATATAATATAATCTTTTCCTGTTAACACATGATGTGTGAGAGTGCTGATTGGCTGATAACACTGGTGTGATTTTCAAGGTGTGATTGAGCACTTCTTGCAGGATGCTTCTTTTTGAGCAGGCTTTACAGTTTTATAGCACAATTATTTCACAGTCTGGTGACAACATTTTATGCATTACACAACACAAACTATTTTTGCTTGTCTGACTAACTACCAGCTGGCAACAACCTCAGTGTCACAGTGCCACATAATTGACTAGTGGACTAGCATTCAATGCACTCAAATTTACATGTACAATTTTTTTTTTTTTTTTTCCTTTTTTACATTTTTCAGGTGCCTACCGACACTGTTAATAAGTCCTCTCCTTGCTCAGCTGAAGGTTACTGGCCAACTCAGTTTCCATTTTTGACTGTCTCCGCACTGGATTTGTATTTGCCACAGTTTCTTGGTCTGTCTATGACATTCCTGCAGCTTCTATATCTGTTAGCTCCAATGAGCACCACATCCTCAATGTCCAGCCATTCCAGCCATGTCTCTTCCCTTGGGGCGATCTGGCTGAGCTGAGTTGAGTCAACCAGTCATCTCTCATTGCCTTTTTCTGATCTTTGGTGGTGAGCATGGATCTGGTCCACATGTCTCTTAACTACCATAATTTCCGGACTATCGAGTGCACCTGAATATAAGCCGCACCAACTAAATTTAGAAAGAAAAAAAGATGTGTACATATATAGGCCGCACTTGTCTATAAGTCGCAGGTGCCCCCGTTGTAACATGAGATATTTACACAGAAAGATGGTACACGGAAAGATTTTTTTAAATTTTTAATTACCGTAAATAAATATTTTTTTCCAAACAGTGTCTGTAACACGGCAGTAACACAGCAGTAAAACGACAGTAAAGCTGCAGTAACACAGTACTGCAGAAGCTACCAGTAGCTACTGTTAGCCTACCAGAAAAGTCATTGGTCACTATCTTCATCTTCCTCCTGCGCACTGAAACCACTGACGTTGTGTTCTTTAGTGTCCGAATTGAACAGCCTCAGAATGGCTAGAAAACTAGCGTCTTCCTCGGTGCATTATCTCTTCCACGCGTCTGTCTTGCTCTTGCGTTTCCTGCTAGAGTGCCCCCTGGAGGCCGTTAGCCTGTAAAAATCTATAGATTAGCCACTTCGTTGTTTAGACTGCAGGGTTCAAAGCATGTGAAAAAAGTAGTGGCTTATAGTCCGGAAATTACGGTACTCTCCCAACATCACTTTGTATGAGATGGTTAACCAACTCTATGATTCCTGGAATCCACTTAGATCCAAGACTGAAGATCTGGGTCAGTTCTCAACCTTTTCCATTGTGTGGTTATTTTGTCATGTCTTTGTTTTTCTGCAAGTTCATGTTTAGGTCTGGTTGGAGTAAATCCAACGTGCAACATGTAGTCTGACTGTTGTAGTCTGAGGAGTCACTTGAAAGCTGTGACTCTCTAGCTAAGGCTACCTTGGCAGTCAGCATACCTTCTGGACTTTTTCTTCATCACACTGTTTGCACCCCTCTCTTTGCTAACCCATAGCTGGAGGCATGGTGGGGTGCAGAGGCCACAGGACAGATACTATTTCTTTTCTCAGAAAGTCTTTGAATGTGCTGACAGCAAGGGCCATTATCAGACACCAAGAGTTGAAGTGGTAGAACGCACTGGATACACGTCCATTCATATTGAATTGGCATTTATGAGTGGAAAAAGCATCTTTCCTGTAAACAGTCTGGCATAATCCACAAGGATCCATGTCAGGCCAGTCCCAGGGGGTGTGATGGAGCTGTAATATTTCAGTGCTCTTGACATGCAAGCCTTGACAGAATCCTCCCAGTCCAGCTTTGGACATCATATATAACTCCTGACCAGTGCCTTCATTTTGACACTCCCAGGTGACATTGATGAAGCTGTCTTAAGACACTGTCTTGACCTGGCATTGATACAGTTACTCTCATTTCCCACAACACACACCAATTGCAGATACTGAGTTCAGTCCCTTTTAGTTCTGATGACCAGCCCCTGTGTACCATTTTCTACACCAACAAGAGTATTGGATCTTTGTCTGTCCATACTTTCACTTGATCAGCCATCACTGAGCTATCCAGTACGAGAGCCCTGCCTTTTGGCCTCTTCAAGTTAGGTTTATAAGAGTAGGCAGCTCAGGACATCTGCATTGTGGTAGTATTATTGCTCATTGTACTCCATTGTGTATTTCTGGGCTCTCAAGACCACTGTTGGAACCTGGTCAATGCCATTTGTGGTGTTGCTCTGAACTTAATGAAAAGTGACAACAAGGGTTTATGATCTGTCACTATGGTGAACTTCTGTCCATAAATGTACTTGTGGAAGCATGTTATTCCAAACCTCACTGCCAGTCCTACCTTATCACATTGTGAGTACTTCTACCCTGTGGTATGTAAATCCTCTGGGTTTTGCAGTTTTATCTGGCATCTGATGTGACAGCTCTGCTCCTATTCCGTATGGTGAGGTCTCACATGATAACACGATGTCCTTCCCTCGGTCATAATGTACCAGCACCATGGCCACATATTTTTTCGCTTCCTTGTCAAAAGGGATTTGGTGATGTGTTTGACTTAGACCTAATCTTGCAAATTTCTGTCCATCTTAAATAGCTGGCTAAGGGGTTGTAAATTCTGGGGTTGGTCTCTGCACAGCTTTGCTGAGTCATCTTCTTTCAACACCACCGGTGAACCACAGGTGCTCCCCACAGTACAGTATCAACATGACCTCATCTTTGTCTGTGTCTTCATGGTTGACATAGTTTGCTCCCTGAGTTTCACATGCTTTCTTGTCTGTTGTGCTACCTGTGCCTTTGGACTTGCATGCTTTCTAAATATTGCCAGTTATTTGCTACATTACTTACTACGCTGTTGAGATGTTTCTTTAACAAACCTACAGTCCTCATCTCTGTTCTGCTCTCTCACACAACTGTAGCAAGCTTTATGCTCTTGCTGCTGACTAGGGCCCTGCTTTGCTGACATTTTGTTCACTGCCTGAGGTGCCCTCATGTGCAAGAGTGCAGACTCCAGCGATTGTATGTCTTTCATATCCTTGATGGCCATCTCAATAGTCTTGGCCAGCTCTTTGTCAAAGGTCAGTTCCAGCTCTGAAAACAACTGCCACCGTATACGATCATCTCCGCTCACCCAGACCAATTCTGATAACCTTTCTCCAGAGTTGAAGTTGTGATAAATTTCCTCAGGGTTTGGGGTTAAAACTGACCTTCAGCAGCTTAACAAGCTCATCAGAGTCGTCTCCCAGCCTCACGGGGCTGATGAGGTTCCTGATAAGACTGTAAGTTTGACTGTCCTCTGAACTGAGCAAATGGCTTTCTCCTGATTTGCATTTGTGATCCCATTAACTTAAAAAATATTTGTGATATCTTGTCCATATATGAGTTTGACTATAAGAAGAACCTTCCCACCATGACAGGCTCCAGTTTTCTCCAGTTTTGGCCTGTTGCACGGACAGTCCGTTTTATGCTAATGTCGCTACTTAGTGGGCTACCTCACTCCTTTGTGTCTATGAGATATTCGCTGTAACTTCATCCTGGTCACCATTTGTGTTGTCCCTCATGGGAAGTTTCCAGCCTGGTTAAATTTTCTTTATTAATTTTCTTTTAAACACACCTCATGAACTGATTGGTTGGCGTTTACTTGATGTTGCGCTTTACTCTGTGAGATATTGTCAGTTTTCCCCTCACAGTGGTTCATTATTCAGCATGTTTTTTTCTAATAATGAGTCTGTCAATGCTGAGTGAAGAAGGACCTGTAATTGTGTAAAATATAGCTGTATTTGCTATGCAGAGTTCTGAGAATCAGATCTGCATCTGTTTTTATTTACCTCTTAGCTTGACTGGGTTATGACTGACATAAGGCAGGTCTTATGTTGACAGCAGAGAGAGTTAGCTTGTTCTATCCAATTAAGAAAATCCCTCCTGTCTCATCATGTGGCAATCATGCAGAGACGAAAGCTTCCAAACTCTCAACTTTCAACTTTGTAGAATAAAACTATCATCCTCTTATCCACGGAAGCCATGTGAATAAGAAGTTGCAGTACATGTAGTTTTGAGATGGAAAGAAGTCCACCTGCAGTTAAATGAGTTTAAAATAATAGGGAAGGTAACAGGCACTTCTTGCTTTCCACAATAACTTAACTGGGCTATAAACTACAGCAAAGAAAAAAAAAAAAACTATGTTACCCTAACCCACTGGCTTTTTGCCCCAGGCTTAGTAAAGTTGTTTTGACAGCAAATCACCACACAGCAACCATTCACTCCAGAGTAGTCAGCTCCATTTCCCAAACTACCAACCACAGGGCAGACTGAATCAAACATACTAGATGCACCTGTGACTGGCATCTGATATGTCAGATTTGACCCCTTATATATGCAGACCGGCCAACCTTCCCAAACCTACAGACACATTTCAGAAGCCAACGACAATAAGTCAGTAGAATAGGTACAATCAGTCTAAACTACAGCAGCTCTGATAGACTGGTCAACAGTTCTTCGGCGAGGATGAACTCAGGAAAGCAGCCCTAAACTTGGCTCTCTGACAGTCTCTAATAATGCAATCGTAAAGTTATATGACTGACAGGCGAATACAGCCAAAACATTAATTAGTGACCCCAGCTAGTTTGTCAGAGCCCACTTTGATATTCACAGTGATTTTGTCCAATTTACCTTGTTACTTTTGCCCACCAGCTTTGTCTTAAAAGCTGCCCGCACAGAGAGGATGTCATTATTAACTTTTAAGCAAAGGCGAGGACTTCTAGTTTTTTTTCTACATCTACCTGAATAATAACAATGAATAAGATTAATTGGTGGGTGGGCGAGCAGAATAGAAATCATGTTGAAATTGTATGCAGGAGGCAGTGGTATTATATCTGAGTAAGAGCCCCAACTACAGATCCCTGTATTAATAATGCAAAAGGACCCCTAGGGCAGCCATCTATTTGCAGAGCCCAACATGGAGTCTCACACATACACTGTCTCTCTCTCTCTCTCTCTCTCACACACACACACACACACACACACACACAAAGTGTGTGGCTCTGGATTCATGTTATCATACCATTTTTCTTTAGGCAGTATTTTCAGGGAGGCAAAGCTTTGTGAGTCTTTTGTTAGGTTTGTTTGCTAACATATTCATTAGTCCTTTGTGATTTTCAAGCATTACAATTGTTGAATAATTACTGATCATCTACTGTTTGTAAGGGGATAGCAAATACTTCTACTGTCAGTAATAATACATCTAAACAGTTCTTAAAATATGCCAAGAGCACAGGGAAACCTGTTATATTTTTTATGACGGTGCATACTGCAGTATTCATCTGTATGTTTGTTCAACGTTAAAGCTAAGGCTTTAATTTCACATGTGTGAAAATAGGGATGTACGGTGATGTGTGGTAGGAGGTGAGACGTATGCATTTGCATAGCAATGGATATGCAATAGTTCAATATACTGAAATATTGTGTTTTAAAGTTTTTGTTTTGTATAATTTGTTAATGTTTTATTAAATGTTGACTTGTTTCTAAAAGGTCATGTTACGCTGTTACACTGTTTTATGTTTTGTTAATGCGTTATCTAAATTCCTGCTTGCTGGTCATGGATTTTATGAAATCTTCTTGTTTTGTTTTTCTGTTTTGGCCAATCGTGTTGTGCTTTCCACCTCAGGGCCACAGCACAGTCTTTCAGAAAGGCATTAAATCGAATGTTTGAATGTGTAATGCTGTGAACAAAAGGAAATGCTACCTTTACAAACTCCACTTTTTCAGTGTCAAGTGTCATTGTTGAAAGAATGCTGAAAATATTGTTTTGTCACATTTTTGTTTGGTAAGGCTTTCTATGTGGCATGTCCGCTACCTTAAAGCAATACGTTTGAGTTCTCTGTGCCTGACAAACTGGTCATCCAGATATTCCTGTAAAGGTAATACAAGTAATACATGTTTCCTTAACTTTAGACAGAACTCTCTACTTTTCAGTTTCCTTTTAAAGTTATTCAACTTGCTCTATCGTGTCCATTTTCACATTCCAAGTGCAAAATGGGTCTCTTATCTCCATAACATTTGCGCAGAAACTTTATAGATGGTGAATATAAAGCACTCAGTCTGTCCCTCTGAATGTGGATCACAGAATCGATTGGTGCATACCTTGCTTCCTTTTATGCTCACTTTGTATAAAGCACAAATGCCTGAAATAATTACCTGGGTGGGAGCCATGGTGAACCAAGACAATATATTTCCCACAGCTTAAAATTGCCCTGCCAGTTCAAAACAATTATGTAAAGTATGAGCGCTCACAATTCCAATTCAAGTGCTGCAGCCTCCAGATCTTTGCTCAGTTGGTGTATATATATAATTATAAATAATTTTCGTGGTTGCGCAAAGGTAATTTTCTTTCTTTCTTTCTTTCTCTTTTCCCCAGAGTTTTAAATGTCATTTTACTGTACCTTATAAACCTAACTTCATCATCACCCACATAATTCCTTCATGTCTCCCATACTACAGTCACACTGTGCTAATACCAACAGTGAAAATGAATCACTTGCACCACATGCATGAGAGTTTCAGCTGGCGAGTTCTCCATCTTATGTCCAGTTATATGTTTCTAATAAAAGGTTCTAATGCATACAATACAGTAGCCTGAATCATCACCCTCTGCAGTTGATGTGCAACTTTATGGGCGAAAGGTTTTCAACCTCCCAAAGGGAATCTTGCACATTTATCTGATGAGGCGATAGCTACGTTTTCTCTCTCCTCTGCCCTCCTGTGCGTCAAGGGGATTCGCCTTGAGAGGAATAAAAGACAAATTGATGACAAATTTGCCCTGGGGTTGTTATTGTTAAACCATATTCCATGATGTAGTGTCAGAGTTCAACCAAGTTAATGATACAGCTGTGTGTGAGCGTATATCCTGAAACAATGCCTCGGCAGCCGCTGGCATTGTTTTGACATCAGGATGGCACCCCTGTTTCTGAAATTGATCTCCCTCTGTTTCTCTCTCTTGTGGACAGAGAGACCTTAAAGAAAACTGTGGCACTCTAACTCTGGGCCGGCTCCAACCAAAAAATATAGAGGATCATATTTTACCAAGGGTATTATTCAGTCATTAACATTCATGTGAGAATACTTTTCTGTAATTTTAGTGTTTAATCACACAATAAGAGAGTCATTATCATGGAAGTACAGTGAAGAGGAAAGGCTCTGTCTTTCCTGTAGCTGTCCCACTCCTGAAAGAAGAGTTAACAGGGAGCTGTGATAAATATTTCATAACATGACTGCAAGATGAAGGCTGAAGGATAGTTTTTAAAACCAGCTCAGAATACCAATGCGACGGCCTCATAATTTTCTTTAGATAAAATGAAATTCTATTTGTGTTTGACAGAATTTCCTGAAGACTTAAGCAGGATGCTTGCTTAAGTTTGCTGTGAATCTTTTATTGAGGAGGAAATTCTTTTCCCCCCAAAGCATCAAAAATGTTTGACGTTTGGCAAACTTTGCCAATATAGACAAACATAATATTTAGGGATTTTAAAAAAAAAATCCAAAAAAATCATTTAGAAAAAATGATCATGCTATAAATTATAGCCACCAGTTTGTGAACGTGCTCCTATTAATACCCACATAGGCCTCTTACAGGGCTGCATAACCACCTGTTCACACTCAGATTGTATCCAGATTTACTGTGATTATATGTACATTGGCATCAACATGCATCAGCAGTGAGATCACATCCTGATCTATGTCCACATCACAGCTGGACACCTCTCCAGGACCACACATCCCTCTCTGCCCTTGACAGAAAATACAGGCTTCACAGAAAACGGCGAACAACTGAAACATGAGACAGCTGAGACAGGCACAGAGCATCAAAGCAGCTGGCCATACTGTATATTTCTAGTTGTGCTCTATGAGAACTGCATTTACACTTTCTTTCGATGTGATCAGAATGAAAACCTGCTCGCCGCTGCAGGTGGTTCATGGATTTGGATCACTGTCATCTGTCTTCATTCACGTTTTAAATGGGTGCACACTGCCATCTAAGTTTTAATCTGATCAACCCAGATGCATAGTGGTCTTATAATGTTATACTTTCGCTGTGCTTCTTATATAAACTCGTGATTTCATGCATCCCTTTCTGGGATGTGGATTTAAATGCAGCCCATTTGTGTACCACTTGTACAAGGTTGCATCACTATCTGATTGCTGTCAGATCAGGTCAAGATCAGGTCATCTGACGCTGACGTCTCCATTTCCTATCTCAACCTGCCTTTCTCAGGGGAAGATGTGCCTGCTTCCCACTGCGATGACGATCCTCCCCCCACACAAGTGGCCTGCGAGGTGGCCTGCTCTGCAGACTGTGTGGTTGGCTCCTGGTCCTCCTGGTCACCCTGCTCACACAGCTGTGCCACCAAGACCGCGGAGGGCCGACAGAGCCGCACTCGCACAGTGTTGGCGCTCCCGGGGAAAGGTGACTTGTTTGGCTTTTCACCCTGTGACAATCAGTTTCTCTCCTTGCTGTGTTGTTTATGTGATAACAGCTTTCAGGCAAACAAACTGTCACAACTTGGATAGTTTATTTTCCTCATATTGTCTGTTAATAAGGCATGGCTTTTTGTAGGTGGCTTTGCTTTAGATTCTAAACTTTAGTTTTGATTTACAACTTTTACTTTTGTTCCATAAGGGGTACTAATTAAATAAAGTGCCACCATTACTAAGACTGGAGGACAGGGATAAATTACACCTTAAGAATAGTTTTTGGACTTCTCTGGTACATGTGAAATATTTAGTTTAGTAATATTGTTACTGCATGACAAAATAGAGTGTAGGAAAAACCACATCACAACACTGATTTCTGAAAACACCCATTTAAATTGTAATTTATTTATAGAAATTGCTGTGCTAAGAAAACAAATGTTATGTTGTCCCTGGGAATCAAATCTAAGAAACCCATAGACTAACTCACCAAATAAAAAAAATAAAGACTGATTGAGCCAAACTCTTTATCAGAATGCTTTTCACCAACACTGCTGGTTTACTTTGGCTCTTATTTCTGTGGATTTCTTATGGAGTCTTGTTTACTGTCGACATTTTTCATCTCAAAAACATTTGAGGTTTGAGTTGACCATCCATTATCGAGGGCTCTTTCTTGAGCCAGTATTTTTCTGCGAGTGTGTTTTTAAGTCAGACAGCAGAGCCTTGGCAGCCAGCTACTACCCATTAATCCCTGTAACCAAACACATATCTGCAATAACAGCTGATGAAAGAATCTCACAGCTTAAGTCAGGTTCCAAACTGTGTTGTTTATTACCATGTTGCTGGCTATCTGCTTGCTGGCAGAGGTGCTGTGTGTGTGTGTGTGTGTGTGTGTGTGTGTGTGTGTGTGTGTGTGTGTGTGTGTGTGTGTGTGTGTGTGTGTGTGTGTGTGTGTGTGTGTGTGCTGTATTTTCTTCATATGCCTACTTGTTTGTAAGTCTGTGTGACAGCACAGAAGAATTGGAGAATGCAAAACAGGCTGGAAGGTGCAGGTGTTTATTCGGCCATGGTTCAGTGACAACTCATTTTAGCCCTTCTGTGACTCACAGTTCACTTTAGTGCACTTTCCATTCTCCAAATGACACCTATGATCTGACTTTATGTGATCTGTCCCTTGGTTTACCTCCATTTAGATCGTACAGACCCTGCACTGACTGATGTAGTCCCAGTACACATTATGTATATTGTTAAATCTCAGCACACCCTTTAATGTGTATGTTAGGTGCACATATTTGCATATATGTGTATGTAGTACAGACACAGTGCATTCGCCTGTGCAGATGTGAAATATAGGAAAAATAGGATTAACAGACAAAACACAAAAAGCAGCTTCACACAATCAGGCTGTCATTGCATAAAAGTGAAAGGTGACAGTGTGAAAACTTTTGTACTAAATGTTATAATTTCTTATTTTCATGGTGATAATGTGCTCAATCACACGTCACACTTATGTACCTTCAGCTGAGTTTTTGCTTCACAGTGGTTATATTAAACCGACAGTGCCAATTTTCTCAAATAGAGAGGAGAAATGTCACATACTGGTGCAATAATAATGTTGAACTGTGATATTATTTTTGCTGTGGTACCCTTCTGCACAACCAACTTTTCACAGCTTTCAGCGTTGCCATTGCCTCATTGTCATTGAGGTTGTATATAGAACTGTACAGTATGTGTCCAAATAATGACTAAATAGAAGACACCGAGGGTACAGCGAGCCGGAACTGGGAAAGATTTTTATGATGTGCCTGTGGGCACTGTTTGAAATGGCCCGTGGATCGTGTTAGAGTGACCTCACTGTGACTTTTCATTTGTGATTCAAACTTTTGCAAGTTGTAACTTGTAAAGCGTCAGCAAAGCCGAACAAACATTTGTTTTGTCGCTAAGCAGCCAGCTTAATATTAGCATTTGACTTACAGCAACTCACTACAGCTTGTTAATTTAGGAAAAAAATCATTTCAGATTTTGTGAAAATCATATGTACCCTGCATGATATTTTTGATGGAGTAGCACTACTGCTGCGGTCTTTGACCCTGTGTTTTCTTTCCTGTTCGGTGGTGGCCAGGAGGGAAGGAGTGCCCAGCTGCTCCTGCCCTGGAGGAGTGGAGAGTCTGCAATGACCACCCTTGCATGGTATTCTATTGGGAGGCCTCAGCCTGGGGTCCCTGTATTGAGGATGCCTCCATGGGTCTCAATGGAACCAGCTTCTGGAATGGGACCCCAACCTGTGCTGTGGGTGTTCAGATCCGTAAAGTCAGCTGCATGAAGATGAACGTTGGACCTGTCATGAGTAAAAGGTACACGCTCTGTCCAGGCATCTCTTAAGCATCTTATTTCTACTGTATATATGCATAATGTATATATTATTGCAACTGTATAAGTCAATGTTGGATTTTGTGCATATTTAGATATATTTTATATGTACACTTTCAATGATTTTCCATATGAAAAGTGAGATTTCTCTCATGTTCTCAGCTGCAAGCATGTTGTTACAGGCATGTTTTTCAGGGTCTGTTGGATCAATAAGCTTCTTCCTTTCTTTCCCCTGTTAAGCTTTACAAAGTGTTGAGTCAGATGTGCTTGAATGTTGGCTACATTTTTGTAACACTTGGCTTTTCCTGCTGCTTTTGTCATATTGATTTTTTTATTGTCCCCACGAGATTTCAAGCTCTGTGTCGTCTTTTCACTAGAAAACCATATTCCAAGAAAGTTGCCAATGATTTGCAAATCCTTTTTGACCTATATTCAATTGAGAAGAATCGGAGGGACAATCCCCTTTATTTGTCACACGATGTTACATGCACATGCACACACACGCCACGCAATCGGTGAAACTTGTCGCATTTATCCCATCGTCCTTCCTCCGCAGCAGACCAGGAGCGGTGGGCTACCATCCAACCGGCACCCAGGGAACCAAATTGAGTGCAGTACAACAACATATTTGTGTTAAAACCTCAATGTTTTTTGGAAATGTACACTCACCGGCCTGGAAGTAAATCATGTTTAGGCAAGGCCACTTTGGCCTTTGTTAATACAAATTTAATGGGACAATGGGCCAAAACTAATTGTGCAATAACAATAACTGATAATTACATTGTATGAAGACAAAACAGTATATAATCAACAATTATGAGTCAGTGTATTGAAAAAGAGTACTTTATTGAAACTGTAACCTGAATATTTGACTTTATATATCATTTTATATGTCATTATATTAATAGCTATTTTTGTGTTTTAATGATTAAGCCGATGGGCTAAGGGTGATCAAGATTAATCTGAACAAGTTTCAACTGTCAGAATTTGAGATCATAAGAGCAGTCGTAAAAAGACTTCTACACATTAAACATTAAACACACTGATGAGAAACTTCTCCAGACGAGACGACGAGTCTCATCTCGACACTGCAGACACACAGCAGGTGACAGAAAGAGGAGGTCATATTATACAGGGAAATATTAGCTGTTTCTGGATGAATAAATGTCAATGTAATTTATAAAAGGGAAGCTAAAAACGGGTGAAGATTGATGAGCTTTAATCGGGAGGCATTAATGACACCATCAAGCATGTCTCATTTAAGAAAGTAGTTTAACACATGTACACAAAGGACAACCATTTACTGCATGCTGCTGTTAGAAAGTGAGTAAAATTAGCTGATAATTAGCCTGATCAGTCACCGTCAGTAATCAATACAAACACACATTATGAGACTGTAAACCAATATCTAGTTTATTTGCTGCATCACATGTAGTTTTAAATCCCCAACTTTCTTTTCAGGGCACATAACAGCCATTTCTAAACAGGGCATGCCAAACTGGCTGTGTAATAGATGTTGGATGGGATGTTGGAACAGGGGCCTGTTTACCACTGTGTTACATCACCTTTCCTTTTAACAACAGTAAGTGTTTTGGAACCGCGGACACTAATTGTTGAAGTTTAGAAAGTCCAATGTTTTCCTGTTCTTGCTTGATATACAACTTTATTTGCTCAGCAGTCCGAGGTCTCATTTGTTCTATTTTGCACTTCATAATGTGCCACACATTTTCAGTGGGGGACAGGTCTGGGCTGCAGGCAGACCAGCCTGGTGCTTGCGCTGTTTTACCGTGAAGCAATGCTGTTGTTAATTGGGCAGAATGTGGATGGCAGCATATGTTGCTCTAAAACCTGTATGAACCTTTCAGCTTTAATGGAGCCTTCACAGATGTGCAAGTTACCCAGACCATGAACACTAACAGCCCCTCCCCCCACACGCCATCACAGATGCTGGCTTTTGACCTTTGCACTGGTTATCATCCGGATGGTTCTTTTCCTCTTTAGCCCAGAGGACACAACGTCCATTATTGCCAAAAACAGTTTGACATGTGGACTCGTCAGACCACAGCACACATCTCCGCTCTGCATCAGTCCATCTCAGACGAGCTCAGGGCAGAGACGTCAGCGGCGTTGTTGATATATGGCTTTCACTTTGCATGATAGAGTCTTAACTCACATTTGTCGACGCAGAGATGAACTGTGATTACCAACAATGGTTTCTTAAAGTGTTGTAGAGCCCATGTAGTAATATCCTTTATACAGTTATGTCAGTTTTTAATGTAGTGCCACATGAGGGATTGAAGGTCAGGCTTTTAATGTTGGTTTTCAGCCTTGCCCCTTACATGCAGAGATGTCTCCAGATTTTCTGATTCTTTTCATGATATCATGCATTGAAGATAAGAAAATCCCAGTGCATTGAGAAAGGTTGGTCTTAAACCGCTGAGCTATTCGTCGACGCAGTTTTTCACAGTGATGAACTTTGCTCCATCCTCGCTTTGAGCCTTTCGAGGACGCTCTTTTCGTACCCAATCATGATACTCTCACCTGTTACCAGTCTTTTTCAAAGTAATATGTGACAGTATGTGACATCATGAAGAAAAGAAGCCAACCAGTGTTTTCCCTTTTCTGAGCATAGTTAATAAGAATTGTATTTCTCTTATGCCAATTTAAAATGCCTATTCATGAGTCATTATGCCACTATAAGAATAGTACTTTACACCAGAATATTTTCTTCTAGCCGTATCTGACACTGCTGCTTTGCTTAGTTTTAGATACCAGGAAATGGGTCCCGAGAGAAATGAAGGGTAAAATTATGGGTGAGGATTAAAAGGGCTTTGTGAAATCTGGGGGACGAGTTTAGAGGTGATCATGTTTCTCTCACAGAAAAATCATTTAAGTTTTAAGATTCCAAAAGCGTCTAACTTGAGGATATGTAGTGTATGCTTTTACTTACTGACAAATGACCCCGAGGACTCAAGGCACTGTGAAATTATATCCCCTGAGTTTTGTACATTGAGCTCTTCTTTTGTGCTTTGCACCTGTGTTTAGGATTTCTTTTTTTTTTTTTTTAATGTGAACCTGAGATTCATTTTGCTTATGCTCCACCATTATCTACTCCTCTTTCAGCAATACAATATCAAACACTGCTAAGGGCTTTTGTGCTGTCACTATAATGATGTTATAGCCCACACCAGGAAGATAGATTTATAAATAATTCACAAAGTTTGCCCTTCTTTAGCTCGATATATTATTGACAGGGCCATAAAGTGGATTATGGAGAGGCTTTTTTCTTATGAATGTCCTATCTCCCACTACAGAGGCTTTAATGAAAGCTGTCATTTCTGCTCCACCAACAGATCTCGCCTGTACAGTATGCCTGTGAATTCAATCACTTCTTTGCTATTCATAGCGAGCTGCAGCACGTTCATTTAATGAAACAGGGACCCAACACGTGGCCCTGCATGTTGCTATTCATTATGGTTGATTTTGACTGTTAGGAACATGTTACTTGATCTTCATGTTGTCTTTCCAACATGTGCAGAGTGTAAGACATGATCAGGCATCAAAAAACTGCGCAAATCCACCATAAAGATTAATACACAGTGATAGCATGTTTCCTGGACTGACAGGAGTGTTCAGACTCTGCCATTTCTTCCTTAAACTGTGTTCGAAATACAGGAATGCCCTTCATATTTCCAAATCGTTCCCATCTGAGGAGCACAGGCCCCCTGAATATATTTGAAGTTGAGCTACTTGAGAAGGGTCACTTCAGTCAGTAAACATCTAAGGATTTCATGCTTAGCAATAATCTCTGCAGTGAGCAGTGGCTCAATAAAAGGTTAGTAGGTGTTTCTTGGTATCAGTATGGAGCCCTCAGGACAACCGCAGATTGATTTTCACTTTAATTTGTCCTTCCCTTTGTCACATATTGAAGATAAAATATTCATTAAACTAAAGCAGTGGAAATAAGAGTGTTAACTATTTTTATTATATACCATATGGGTAATGATCTTTTTTTTTCATAATGACACACTGTAATGATAATTGTAAGTGGTAACATCAAGACTCCACTTAAAAGTTCCCCCAAGAAATATTACTCAATATTTAGTTTCTAATTATTTTTTGGACTCCTGCTGTTGGTATTAACTATGATCAGTCGAAAAAGCACAACAGTTGGTGCTACGCTGTGACAACAACTAAAATATTAACCTGGAGAAGTTTGTAACTAACTTGGTATCTTATGAAAATGATGAATTAGGCATTGCAGTTTTGAGGAGCTAATCAGGAGCGAGAGAGAGACATTTAATGTTTCCAAGCATGTCACAGCTGAACACCATGGCCTTGACTGCAAGTCTGATTCGCTCATTCTGGGCGTAGCACACAATATTCCCCCAGCTGCTCTGATGCGTTGCCATGCCCTCTGGCACGCATCACTGCAACGAGGGAGAGAGAAGAGGAGGGATAAAGCAGAGGAAGGATGGGTTTTATGTATCTTGCCTCCTTATGCTTTGGCATACTTTGATTTCCTTTCTGTGCGTGCTGGCTTTCTGCAGTTGCTAGGATGTGGCACCATGCTGGGTCTCTAGTGAGACCTGGATCTGGTTGTCTAGCGAAGGCAGTTACTCACTGTAAGGGAAAAAAATAAATAAATAAAGGATGTTCATGTGTATGTTTGTGTGTATGTGCTTGTTGATGAAGACATCAAAGCTCAGACTTATTTGATTTTACATAGCTGCATTAATCCACACCACTCTTAGGTTGCACAACACATAAAATGCAACACAGCCAAAGGGTGCATTACAGATATATTACACAAGATGTGAAGCAGCCGAAACACAGAGGAAGCGTGTGATTATTTTCTATTATAAGATGAAAAAAATTAGTAAAAGTCTGCAAAGTGCTCTGTAAAACCTGGTAAGGGTGTCCTTGGTGTGGCAGGAATGATTCATTGGTAAACAGTTTGCATATCCCCACTTTTCTCAGGTTTAATTAGCAGCCATGCTGTGGACTTTGATTGATTTTTCCTCCTAGAACACTCTGTCTCCTTGGTGGCAACAAAAGACTACTGTGGCTGCTCCGTACATGCATATGGGGAGATAAATGCACTCACCTGGTTGTTTAAACTGATCCTAAATTTGTTTCCCCTACTTGTAGCCACACAGTCCTGGTAACAAATTTCGTAATGAGATCGATTCCATGTTTTATGTATCTTAACACAAACACAAGTACCGTAATTATTTCTGTATTGAATATTGTTGATTAGCAATGCAAATGAGTAATTCCTACAGTTGAATTAATTAATTTTTTGGCAAACTGGGGAAATGGAACAAGCTGAAAACACAACATTTGCATACTATCGCCTGATAAAGTTGATATGATGATGATTAATTAACACATACAACTGCATCGGATAATTTCTGCTTGTTCTTCAGAGTGACCCCTTGAAGACAAGATGATAGATCTTTATCCTGATACAATAAATCTGACAACTGTTCAAGCATTCATTTGGATTCATTTCGCTCTGTTTCAGACTCTGGGTCTTAAACATTTTTCCATGCTCTCCTTTGTTCACCAGCCAGTTGCTAACTTTGTCTGCTGCTTGGTGACTGGCTCATAGTGTGCAATGGGTTTGCAAGACCTCTTTTAGCTGAAAACACTTGCCTTTTGTGATCGAGGGGATTGATTAAAATGAAGCTAAAGGACAGAAATCCAAAACAAGAACAGCCTTAAAGTCTCCATAGAGCTGAGAGGAACTGCACAGCTGGGTGAGAATTCCTCACTGCATGCAACCCCTTTCACATTACATGTAGTGTTTTTTGATCCATTGTTGGTATAAAGCATTTTTATTGGTGCAGCTTTAAGATAATTGGGTTTTAAAACTGACGGTTTTATATGAACCATAAAATACAGGCACTTGCATTTCAATGGTGGGAGGATTTTTCCTTTCATGGAGTAATATTTGTACCCTGGGCAGCAACTGAATGTGTGCGAAAACTGTAATTTTTTATATTTGTCCACCTTTTGGCTGAGCGGGCAGGCAGGGGGACATGTCATCTATCATGTGTTCTGTGGGGAGATGTGTGATGTCAAGGACAGGGCAGTTGTTTCGCTGCAATGTCCTGTTACCAGTGAGACTCGGGACGTTTATCATTCATCGCCTGAGGGATGAAGAGAATTTAAGACCACTCTTTGTCTGTTGTATGTTTAGGTGTTCGGATCCTGCTCGTCCAGAAACCGTCCGACCCTGCTTGCATCCCTGCAAGAAAGACTGTATTGTGACACCCTTCAGTGAATGGACCGCCTGCCCATCAACCTGTATGCCAGGTAGCCCTTCTCATGAATTTCTATGAACTTTGTTGGCCTGCCTTACAGCTCCTCAACCTTCTGACAATTAGCCACATATCCTGATACAGACAACCTCCTACTGTATCACTGTTGCTAACTAGCGGTGGTGGATGTAAAATATCAACATTTTTGTAAAGGTAGATGAGTAATGCGTAGGGATAGAGTGAATCACAACCTAATCGTAATAGCATGTTAAAAATGCTTGATTTGTTGAGTTTAGATGAGGTTTGCCCTTTAACCACATACCTGTATGGTACACAGTATTAAAGCTAAGAAGACTGTTGGTCAGACAAAAAAAAGGTCATTGCATGTCCTATATTATATGTCAACTCATGGAAAATGCAATGTTTTTTTGATCAATTGACTGATATATCTATAAAATGATATATATAAATTGAGAAAAATAATTGACAGATTAATCCAAAATTAAAATAATAATTACTTGCACCTCTGGACAGTGTATAATTTCATTTTAGTTACAGTATCAAGACTATGATGTAAGTCTCAGAAGGTTTGAGGCACTTAGCTTGGCAGTGTATGTTAATAATGTCACCAGAGACGAGAGACTCAAAATGCTGCCACGCAAATGTGCTCTCCCCTGATGTCAGTGATTACATTTAAGTGTAAATTACAGTGTTAACTGTCCATTACATTAGGCTGACACATCAAGAGGAAAATGGACATTTAATGTGTTTCAATATGTGTACTGTAAGTATCTCGGAAATCAAAAAGTATGTAATTGTTTTTGAAAGAATTGAGCAGGCATCTCGTCTCTGTAAATATGCTGTAGTCCATTGGGTCTGCTGATGATGTAATCAGTTTCTTAATTGCACCATTTTCAATGTTTAGTAATTAGTGTTGTGTAATGAGGCTTGGAGCTTGGGCCAAATGAAGCCACTGCAGTGTGGCGTGTCCGAAAACAGACTGCAGTGAAGCCACAAGGGCAAGCTCATCATGATCAGATCAACTTTGAGACCACTTGTTTGTTAGACTACGATGGCGATAACATGTCTCCCAGACCATATATGTCAGCCATTGCTCTCTGTATTATTTTACTCTCTCTGCCTCCTGGAAAACATTCACTTAAACTCAGCTGTGCCACTGAACGCAGCCTTTTTGTGAAGATTGTGTTTCATGTTCAACAGATAACGCCACTGCCGCCACACAGTCTCGATACAGGACCATCGTCCAGAGGTCTGCTAATGGAGGTCAAGAGTGTCCTGACACACTGTATGAAGAGAGAGAGTGTGACTCACTTCCTGTATGTCCACTGTATAGGTAAAAGCATCATTTATAACCAACCCTTGTCCTTTTTCACATCCCTGATTCAAAAGAAATTTGGGACACTTATAGTTTGAAATTATAACCTCCCTATCTAATGATTCCTATCACAGATGTATCGTATCATAATAATAGCAATAATCTATTTACATTGTCAACTCAAAATAATCAGGGATGTTTCAAAATTGTACAAATGGCCTTCTTACCTTCTTCAACAGGCTGCTTGTTCCTGCATTTTCATGTAATTTTGCCCTTTTTTTCCCTGCTGCAACACAGTGTGCCCAATGAAGCTCAGAAATGCAGCCATGTTTGACAATAATAGCATTTCACTGTAAGCAGTATGAGAGTAGGTGTCAAACATAATTATAATGTATTCCATTATATATGCCATTATAAAAACACGTTTATACATCTCAAGCATCTCACAACATTATTGCCCCCTTGTGACACTGATTATGCAAAAATAGGTCGCACCTTCAGCACACTTTGTCACGTTGTGCTATTATAGAGCAGATTAATTACAAAATTGGGGGAACTTTTGCCTGTCGCACAAATGAGGCTGGAATAATACACTTGCGTTCCAAAGTCTTTCTGTCTTTGTGTTTCCATGTAGGTGGAAGACACACAAGTGGCACAGCTGCACTCTGGTTCCAGACTCTGTTCGACGTGGATTATCTGGACCAGGAGAGGCCTGTGGAAATGGTTTGGAAACAAGAGGCAAGTGTTTTCTTTCTTTGCTGACCTATTTTATTCTCTGCACTCGTCAACTGCTACTATATTTCCAGTTTCGCTCTTCCATCTATTTACCATCCTTATTTAATGAGACCTAATAGCCCTTTCAGAACTGCTCCTTTAACAAGCAAGTGATGGAAACATAAAAGACGGAGGCAATTTGTCCAGAGAGTGTAACGAGATGAACCTTTCCGCCTGTTGTCTAGATGATCTCATCACAGCACTGGTTCCTTATTAATGAATGCAGCAAGTCTGATGGCCACAAACACATCGCAGCTGCAGGTTGAAAAAACAATCAGCCATATTACATACAGACACAGACGTGCGTGGACTGTCTGACTATAAAGTTTGAAAAAACTATGTAAAAACCTGTTTGGCTCACATAACGGTGCCCTTCCCAAAGAGGATTTTGATGCAATGATGAGTGCGTGCCTCACAGCTTGAGAATCAGGGGTTATAAAGTCTGACATTGAGAAAGTTCTGCAGTTTATAGTCTGCAAATAAACACTGAAAACGAACACTCACTGCATAAAATCCATTGTCACACAATAAAAGCAAAGCTATAAACAGACATTTTTCATAATCAACAGTAAGGAACTTTGTCACTGGCGACCTATGTGGATGAAAATAGAAAGCAGATGTTTTCATTTGTCTCCACAACATGCCAAATCAAAATGATTTCTAGTCATAGGTCAGAAAATATTACTTATAAGACTACAGTGCATAAAATATACAGGAAGGCCACAGTTTAAAAGTGGAAGTTAGCGAGAAGTCAGCAGCTTTCACATTTCTAAAACAAACCAAAAAACAAAACCCTCACTCGTAAATCCTTGTATAACCCAAAGTATTGGAAATGTCACTGAATAATGATGTCCAGCTCGGCCATACGCGTTACTCACACAGCAGCTTTCACCAACACATCACATAACAAGACAAAGTTACAAAAGAAAATTCTCTGTTCCAAACTAGTTAAATAGCTTTTTCATACGATCGTTCTTATTTCCTAATCTGTCATCACAGCCACTCAGTGACGGAGGAACCATTTCTGACTGCAGGCATGAATCATGACTGTTTGTTGCTCCCTGACTTGGTGACCAAAAGGCTGTGATTGGCTGGATGGCCTTTAAATCAAGACTGGGTGTATGTACAGCGCAGCCTGTGTAGCAGAATTAGCTCATGATGCATCATGACTGTCGGCAGCATATCTTAAGTATTGTATTGGGCCCCTGTGATTAGCACCCTTAACTGACTGTGTTTCCTGGGTGTGTGAGTGTGCTGTGTTGTGTGTTTTCGGGACGAGTCTTGAGCAGCGCCCTTCATGAAGAACTGTGTTTCTCCGAGTGGAGTTGTGAAAACGACTGCCACTGTCTCAAATCGTTAAAAAGCCCGAGTGTTAATTGGATCATTTCAGACTCTTTTAGAGGAAAGCAAATGTCCCAATAAATCCCAGAAACTGGCTGTTCCATCTAATTTACTGATGCGAATCAAGTGAAGTTTTCAGCAGCTTCCTGTGCCTGAACTTTCTAGCATTTCTGCTCTCACCATTGCTCACTTTTATTTGGCAGTATAATTATGACTGGCATTTCTCAAGTGAGTTTCTATGACTTTTTGGCGAGGAAAAGTGTCTGTAGTTTTCCCAGGTTAAGAGCATCCCTCATTGACCTTTAGAGCTTCCTATTTGAATATGATTACAAAATGACAAAGTTAAATACCTGTGACATTTCCAAAACTGAGGTATGAGTGTGAAATTTGCAGTCGGTAGAAATACAGAATTTATATATAGATTCCAAGCTAAAGAATTTATCCAGGGGTTTTTCTTTGCTCAGTGGAAGCCTGAACCTATTCAGTGAAACTTACATACATAGAAATGTCAAAGTGGGGCATAATTAGGACACAATAATTGGGAATAGGGTCGTCTTAGGGGCAGAGAAACTTCGAATAAAGGCATATCAAAAGATTTAATGACAGCAAGTTATAGCATGGGTCTAACAATTATGTTATTCAAGGACATTTAAAGATTGACTGCATTGCCTTGACAGAGCTCTCCATATGGCATCATCCACCCACACTCAGAACAAATGTAATTACTCTTGGAAGTGTCCAGTTTCCACGTGATGATGCTTTCAGCATACATATAACTGTAAGTCCAATTACACGTTGTGCTTTATGAGGAGATTTAAGACATGTTCTGGGCAAAATTCCTTCCCTCTTATAGGTTTAAACATGCCCATGGAAAATAGTTATTGGTCAAAATGAGAGAATGACTTAGAAATATATGTGGGTGTATGTAGGTATACGCATTAGTGTGTGTGTGTGTATTTACAGTAATCTTGTAGGTATGTGCACTTGGGGGACTGTGTGTGGTGGGTTAATAAAGCCGCCACACTCACAGATGGAGGCTACGCTGGGTGTGCGGGGACGCCTGCCGAGGTGGCTGCAGGGTGTTTGCATAGACTGTATATACAGTATGGATGAAACAGGTGGACATGTGTCGGTATGTATGGAGAGTCCTGTGGATGTATGTATGGTAAGTGTGCTGATGCATGCAGTATAGATAGAGATGTATATGTTTTACATGTAAAAATCTATAGTTTTTAATGTAGCCTATGTGATAGTACAAGGTTCTTCAGTCATCTGTGACTTGTATTGCTATCCTTGTACTCCTGGAAAGAGGACCGCAAAGGAAATAGGTTATCCTTCAACTTTATTGTGTTATCCTCGACATTTTCAATGAATGTGTATTCATCGCAGTGTTTGTGACCTGTTATACATATATTTTTGATGTGCCAGATAAATGAAATCAAATCCATTTTTTATTTTTCCGTTTGGAACACTTCTTGCTTTTCTGTTATGCTGTTTGAAATTGAGCTTTCCTTGACATAAATTTCGGTTACACTCATAACATTCAACATTATGTTATTTTCCATACGCTCGGTATTCACTGCAGGGTCTGTATTCACACCGGTGGGAATGGAGTGTGGGATGGTATGCACTTCAAATAGTTCTCTTCATTGAGAAACTGAATGTGAACAAGCAAGTTGTGCAGCTTTATCATGTCAGACATTCATCCTGTTCAGCTGAAAAATTCCCACCTTCTCTTCTCTTCTCTTCTCTTCTCTTCTCTTCTCTTCTCTTCTCTTCTCTTCTCTTCTCTTCTCTTCTCTATACATATATATACATATATACATACACACACACACACACACACACACACACACACACACACACACACACACACACATATATACATACATATATACACACACACATATACACAGTTTGTAAAACATTTGCCTCCGCCTGCATTGGTTTGTCTCTAGGTTAGATTGAGCGGTGACTCCAGACTGCCTGTAGGTGTGAATATGAGCAAGTGAAGTGTTCTGTGTGTCAGACTGACTAGTCTGCTGGGATTGGCTCCAGCAAGACTAGTTATTATATGAACATAACGTTACTAAATGGTTCAACTGTGAGTAGTGACCATGCATTAACGTAACAAAATGTTTGTAAAACATTAAAGAATAAAAGGTTACGGATACTTATTAGCCTCATCCTGTCCATCATATGTTCACTCTCATCATGACCAACAATGCAGTCCTTAAGAATAGCACTGTACTGTTTTAGGGGTGTAATCATGTCTCTGTCTTCTGGCCACAAACAGAAGTCTTTTCCATCTAACTGACCAGAAGTCAGTTTCCCAAATCTTCTCTTTTCTGCTCCTTCTTCCTCTGCACATTCATGGAGTCATACAACCTACCGTGACTCCAAAACCTTCCTCTATTTTCAGCTCACCTTTGCTTCCATTTGTGCCGCTAATGCATCTGTCTGTCATTTGCATCTTTTACAATGACTTTGTTTGCATTCATGCTGCATCCGAATATCTCTGAATGACAGCATTTCTCACATTTTCTTTGAATATTGGTTTGCGTCAGCATGAAGCAGAGGATGTAAGTGCATCAAACCATAAACTGTATGGTGTATATTGCACCAATCTCTGGGCTGACCAGAGTGTTTCAGCCTTAATTAGGTAGTTTTTGTGTTAAGTATCATCAGTGACATTCTGTCTGAACTAACACTAACCGAGAGTCAACACCAGACTCACAACCACTGCTGAAACCTCTTTAATTTTCCTTGAAGTAAGCGTCATTTTGGTTGCCAGGTTGGCTTTCCTGTGAGAATTACAGGAGTGTTGGTTGCAAATTGGATGACAAGTGATGATGAAAGAAATAGCAATTACAGAACAGTTCAAACAGCGACGATGGATTTTCAGCACAGTCAGGAGCAGTCTGATTGCAGGACACGTTGGCTCAGTCATGTAATGTAAGGTCAGAATCACAGCCAAGTCTCAGACATGTGCGTGTGATTGTGTTTGTGGTTTCCAAAGCCAGTATGCCCTTGGCTTGAGCAATGTCCCAAGCCAGAATCAAGGCTGCATGTTGAATGAATGCTAATGTTTAACAAGTGTAAAATGAGGTGTGGGCTGTGGTACATGAGCTCACCTGACACGCTGGGGGCCACGGATAAGAGGCGTGACTAAATAAGCCAAGAATCCTAACCCACAGCCAAAAAGAACTCTTTCACTAAATAGAACAGGCAACTCGGAGTGTTGTAGCTGTATGTTGTATAAGTTGTAGCTGATAACTTGGAGTATGCAATGAGCTAATGGATTTCACAGCAACTACAACGCACTGTGTCAAAATTCTGCCAACCTGTGGCTCACAACCAGCTGGATGTGTTACATCCCTCCCTGAGAAGAACTAGGGACTGTTTTGAGAAATTATTCAACAGAAAATGAGTCATGCTGATGATCTTTTGCTGCAGGACAAACGAGACTTAATGGCCATGTTGAATCCAATCCACATTACTCTCACCAAGGCATCACATAGAGGAACAGTATACAAGCAGGACGCCTGGATTAACATAAAGATTATATTTGTTGAGAGGGGTTTGATGTGGGTAAAATCCTCAATACAATAGAGGACGTTCTGGTTCGAGTTGATAAAAAGTATCAATTGAGGTTTAAAAAGCTGGAGTGTGACAATCCTTTTCAAAGCTTCTTCTTTCAGCTGGCTCTCAGAAATGTTCACCTTTCTGAGTAACTGTGTAATTAAAGACGATCCCTGTCGGTGGCAGAGATACCGTGACAAAAATTCTCCAGAGGAGATGATGTGAAAGGCCACATAAATGGGCTTGGGCAACCAGAGGCTGAAATTATTGTTAAAAATGGATGGCATCCAGGTCAAAATCAGAATGTCAGCATTTGCAGTATGGGCTCTGCTAATACAAGACACTGGGGATGACAGAATGGGGTTGTAACTGGTGGGGTAAGTTGGGTAAGACAGAAGACCATTCAAGGTGACGGACAGAGCTGAATGTCTACACGGATGCATAATCATCCCACAGTGTTGCTAATTGTATCAATACCAGCTGTTAATTAATTGTTGTTTTTCAAACAGATTTGTTAAAAGGAAAATAAGATTCACCTTTGAAGGGCCCCCATAATATCATCAGCCTTTAACACGTACACTGAAAAATACAAGATCTTTTTTATATAGCTGCGATTGTCACTGTTACGTAAATGCACTTCGGTAATTGCCAACATTTCCCTTTCAGTGCCTTTGTGGAAGCCTTGTATGTAAATGACCATCCCACACATTCTCGACAGACGTGTAGAAACCCAACAGTTTTTGTCAGAGGTCAAAATTTAAAAGTCAAATAGAAATCAATAAAATGGATTAAAGGCATGTTTGTATATCAGTAAAGCCTCAAAGACACTGAGGCGCCGTGTGGAGGAGAAGTTTCTTTCGCTTTGCTTTACTGAAATCCCAGAGTGTCCATGAAGGGACGATGCATTTGAACACTCTTATGTTGTCTGTAGTGTGTGCCTCCTCTCCTATTTCCTCTTTACAGAAGCTACAGTCCAATCAGCTGCTCCTGTTCAATCAGTGCCTGACAAAGCTACAGAAGTCTCCTCCTCCTCCTCCTCCTCCTCTCTCTCCTCAGCTAACAAACTGTGCAGGAGCAGAGTGTCCACACACCTACTGATTTGCTCTTTGTTTTCCTTTTTATTTGATTTATTTAATTAACTCTGATTAGGTTTATCACCATTTTTGAGGTTTCTCATTTATTTGCTTCCCTCTTAGCTCGGGCTGAGCCACTGAGATGATTATTCCTGCAAACATTCGTGCCAAGTGCCATGCAGACTGAAATATCAGTGTTGGAAATGATGTCTTACCTGGGGAGTGTTTGAATTAAGTGTTGTATTTGATTCACAACATTACTGTCGCTATTCACATTCTGCAAAAACGATACAGTGAAATGAACATTTAATCCATTTCACAAGTTGCTTCGTCTCTTTATGTTCTGTTGAAAACAAATTGGTTAAATATCCTTCCAGAGATGAAAATTTAGATCTTTTTTGTCCCCAACTTGCATGTTGAACCATTCATTAGACCAAGCAGCACAATTTATCAACGCTGAGACACGGTGCAAATGCATTATTCAGTTTTTGTCAAAATAAAACTCACATCCGAGATATCAAATGGGACGAGACAGATTATTACATTACAAAACAAAAAGTCTGTGTTCTGTGCAATGAGGGCCTAGTTAGAACTATGCATTAATAACCAAATATTAGTATGCTCACACACATGTTTTCAGATAATACATATCTTAAAGCAAAGACATTACGCCAGTGTCACAGGAACCCTCATCAGTATGCACCTTGCTGCTTTAGTATGCAGCAAGGTGCTCCAAAATCAAATCATCAACTCTACAGAGGGAACCTGTGGTGTAAGGAAATTTACTGTAGTTAGTATTCTCGGGATATGGCTCTCACAAGAACATGCCAAATTTCTCTTTTTTTTTCCTCAGTTTTTTTTTTCTTTCAGAAAAGACAAGGACAATGTTCACATTTTCAAGGTAGACTTTTGCTCTATTATGCAGCGGTTCTGATGTATTATATTTTTTTTAGATTTATATTGATTATGCCTCCTGCCCTCATTTCGTATTTAAGTGGAGAGTTTTTTCCTTAACTACAGATAGCTGTGTTTTTTTCTCACAAAAAGTGGTCATAATTCTTTCATAGCTTTCATTTTGATGTAAGAGATATAAAAGAATGTCAAGAAAACGTGTTCAGGGGTATTGGCCACGCCGGACCGAGAAGTCTGCCTCCAGTAAATTGAATGCTACATCAGGTGTTTAGTAACCCACCTGGTCTTGCTGTGTGTTTTGAGTATTCTTTGCACATACAGGCACATGTTGCAGCTACCTGTACAAGACTGGGCTGAGATCTCTTTATTCCTCATTGATCGTGTGCAAATACTCTGATTAGAGAGTTTATGCACCATTCTGTCAGAAGTATTTAGCTTGCACATTAATCTGTTATCACGAATGCCTTGTTTTTGTCCAATAAATCATAGTTATCTGAAGAAGTCTGATAAAGGTGTTGTGCTTGAAGGTTGAATTAGCATTTCACGAGATCTTGACATGAGAATTGCACAGGGATATTCTTTACACTGTCGCTATGACTTATGCACTCACTATTCTGCAGACCGTGAAATCCTGCATTAAAAAATTATTAATAGATCTTTCTGTCCCTGCTCCCGTTCAATCAAACTGTGAATATGAATGTAACTGAGTGCTTAAATCAGGCTTATTCTCACACAGATGACCATGAGAATATCTGTAGGAAGATTTAAAGCAACACAGTGACTGAACAGAACTGAACTGAATGACTGAAGCTGGTGAGGTGCGATCTGTTCTGCATAATTAGAGTGACATTCTTGCCTCGACCTGTGTTTGCAGGAGTCAGTTGCGTTGAGGAGAGCGGCGACTTGGCCAATATGACTGAGTGCCTGCGGTGGGCTGGCCCCCTGCCTCCTCAGAGCAGAGAGTGCCGGGTGGCTTGCAAGGACGACTGCACACTAACTGCGTGGGCCAAGTTCTCTGAATGCGCTGGATGTGGCAGCTCCCGCAGTCGGAGACGCTCGCTCACAGGTAAAGCCCTTCACTCCCATATTGTGAGACGCAGAGTCAACCATTTCTGGAATGACTGGATCCCTATGCACAATCTCAATCCACGCAAACGATGTGTTTTTGCCGCACGTTGGTTGCTGTTTATGTTGCTTTACATCCCCATCCGCCTCTGCGAGAACCCAGTATGGAAACATAGTCACCTTGTACACTCTTCCATGAGGAAATCAAATACATTCCTTCATGTTCAAGGGTTGTCGTCACCCCAGCGTATTCATGTGCTGAAAAGCCCCTGTGCTGTGACACATATACAGGAATCCAGTCCTGCCTCTTTTCTCCTTCCGGTTCTGTTACTGTAACTTCCCACTGTCCCTGTAGTGTTATGTCAGGTCTTAAATTAGGTCTCTCACAGCTTGTAATCCCTTATTTCGGTGCAGATGGCGAAATCTGAATTACATGCTGTGGTTGCAGACCAGGCTGGATACTATTTGTCTTCATGAATATTTGATCCGATGCCGGAGGGGTTGTAGTAAACATACCCTGTCTCCTTCTATAATGCTCTTAGAATCCAACACATGAAATCAGCCTCAGCTCTGCGGTGGGTTTTATTTGGAAATTGTGTGTGTTCATGTTCAGAGGGCCGTAATGGTCATAATGGATCAGCATTTCAACTATTTTATGCTAACTTTAAGACTTCCTTAAATTTCTCTGTCAGGTAAATTGATGGAAAGGAAACCCACTGCGGGTTTTAAGCTCGAGTATGTAGTTAAGGAAGCTGGCAGCTTAGCCTTCTTAGGTCATGTAAGAGTGTAGTCTGTATGAAAGTCGTTTTAAATGTCCAGAAGGCTGTTGGATTTCCTGAAAATGGAGAGAAGACAATAAAATCTTCATCAGCTCAAGTAATATGTTTGTGGATTGGCTGAACCCCTATAACGAGATTCATACAAAGAACATCGGGAGGTGCTGTGAATGTTACAGAATAAACACAACAGCCCTATTACTGATGCATGGAAATAAGGTTGCAAATTAGCAAGGTGTTCGTGCCAGACAAAGCACGCAGCACAAGCAATATAATTCTCTAGTTTGCATTGAGTACATTATGACAGACGTTCTCAAGTTTTGCATATATCATTTTTTGGCTGTCGTAATTTAACATCCTCCGTCGTATCAAACCACTTATCAACCATAACAACGGTGCAAACAAATCAAATTGAGGGCTCGGAAGGAGGAGGAAAATGAGCAGTCACTCCTCAGCAATGTGTGACACCCCAACCTGCCGCCCGCTGCCTCACACACACAAGCAAATCACCGGATTTGGATTTCACACATTTGATGTTACACCTCTGACTCTGAATGTCTCACTCCTGGTGTTTGGGTTCGGATGTTCTCTCTGCATTTTCCTACTGCTATCCAAAACACAGCGTGAGTCACTTGAACTGGAGGCTGTAAACTGACCTGTTTGCGTGAATGAGTGCGCACTGTATGTGTGACTTTCTATCCATATGAGGACGGCGGTGGCAGCTCAGGAGTTAGCGCTGTCCTCTTAAAGAATGCAAGAATGTTCTGGATCTGAGTCCACAGGGAGGCTGCTGCCTTTCGGAGGAATTTGCATGTTTATCGCATGCGGGTTTCCTCCTGGTGCTCCAGTTCCCTCCCACAGTCTAAAGAGGACATGCAGATTAGGTGAACTGATTATTCTAAATTGCCCATAGGTGTGAATGCATTGGTCTGTCTAGGTGAACCTGTCTGCTGTCCAGAATACACACCGTCTGTATGCTTCTGGCCTAATGTGTGTTTGGATTCTGTGCAGTAGGTCACATTATGACTTCCCTTCTTTCTTCTTGGCTGGCTGGAAGTGGACACGGCTTATCAGTTAGCTCAGAGATCCAGGTGTATTTACAGCAGCGCTCATGTGTAGCAGCATTGGAGAGTTCACTTTGGGCTGCTGAGAGAGAGCGAACACCTTTAGGTGAGAACCGTCAAGATGAATCCCCCCCAGATTTGTTTGCATTTGTCTTTAGTCATTACCTTTTTCATTTACACACACTGTATGTTAGAGAGCGGCCACAGACTAGAACAGACCCGATACAGTGGTCAGAGATGCATTTCGCTTGCTGGGACAGACTCCTAAACCAGTTAAATGAGAACTTGCGACTGCCCTAAAGTAAGAGAAGTGCACGCTGGATGTGGAGGCTTCTCAGTCGACCCCTTTGCAGACTAATATGATCCTCGGCAGATGATTTGCATCTTTAAAAGTGCTTCAAGTAGCATTTTTAACATCATATATCATCTTTAACTGATACTGATGTGTTGATGTATTTACAAAGAATAAATGATAAAGAAGATTGAAAGCCCCTTTCTATCACATATCAGCAAAACAGAGAATTACGATCTAATTTTCATTGTTGGTTTTCTGCTGCAAATTTGGTGTCACTCCTTGTAAAGAGCCCTGAAAAGTGCATAAGGGATGGCAGTCTTCTACTTTGTTTATTTTAATTATACCAATCTCTTAACATTACTAGCGTAAAAATGTATTGATGCTTAAATGGTACATATTTACTCTGATGCAGCTGTAATCGTGAATCTGTCTCCTGTCACAATCAAGGCTGGCTTGGGAGGGAAAAAGTTCAGGAAATGATGCGCGCAGAAATGTTTTTTCCCCATTGCTTTATTGGCAAGTATTGAGTTGCAGCTAATTTGTTTCTCAAGCAGCATGTTGACTGTTGTATGGGTGTTCAAACGTTAAGTTCTGTAAATTATTTCTGCCACAGATCAGGGAGCAGAGTTTGTATGTGTGTATCTATAAACGCTTAACTGCAGATAAATGGTTTAGCTCCACTATCCAGCTTTGTTACTCAGCCATTCCAAATTGCTCCGACTCGCTTCTTTGTCAGGCTAAGCTTTTAAGTACCTCGTGTGCATCATTCTAGCCTGGCCTTTTGCAGAAATACTGTAGTTCTAATGGTCAATTTGCAAGGGAATAAATTGTCTCTATTTTGTTATTTCTCATTTATTTAATTTAATTCTTTAATTGTATTTATTTATGAATGTTGATTGACTAGAGGAATCCACTCAAACCTACAAGAAAGCTGAAAAAAGACTAACTGAACGTATCGCACCGGGCTGGAGTGCAGGAAGAGATTTCTGCAGGATTTATTATGCACCTATCTCACAGTACATGGATTTTACTATCAGGCATTATATTACAGAGGAGGACCGCCTTAGAATAGAGAGATCTCTTCTTTTATGACATGACTTTTATGTCAACTGCTCTGACACTGTTGATCTGCATTATGAGCTAATAGATATTGTAATATGTAGGAATTATTATGTAGCAATATAAAGTCACAGAATAGCATCAGTTATGTTTGCTGTGTTCCCAATATGAGCACACATTACACTGCTTGAAAGTTTGAATTATGTATTTCAGTGCTCTTCTGTCAAGGTTGGAACTGTCACACCCATTTTGTTTCCTCTGCATGCCACTCTTCATGTTAACTCCTACTGCTCTGCAGCTAACAGCTGCAGTTAGCGGCTTCACACCTGTCAGGAAGTGATAAACAAAGATGTCAGAAAACATCTGATGCGCTCAATTTTCAGTTCTGAAACAAACACTGAACCATCAGTTCAGCCTGCGCAGGTATGCATCAACCAGTAATTTAACATTAAGGTGATATTGTGTCTTGCAAATCTAACTACCAGCTACTGTATGAAAACTTAACATTGCATTTCACAACGTTAAAGATGATTCTGTGTCAATAGCAATTTATGTTTTTAATCAATTAAAATGAGTCAGATCAGTGAGAAACCAGGGTGTGGGTCACTCATCCAGTCAAGCGGAGGAAAGGTTCTTGTCGATTTTTCTCTATTGACATCTTTATCAAGCTAGTTCATCCATGACCTGGCCTCTCCACAATAAGCTAAGGCTCCTTCACTCACTCCACATTTGCAGATGCTTTCCAGGGCACTATACTGCACAGTGTTATGGCTGCTAATGGAGCATCAGCTCAACAAATATTACATAGAGATCACTTTGAATTATTAAATTACCGCATGTTTAATTCAAGTACATAATGTAAAAACAAGTTGGATACGGCAGACTTAAATGCAGATTGTTTGTGGCGCCTGCTGGCCTGTGTGGTCCTATCGGCTGTAATGTAGTTGTCAAAGTGAAGTGTTGTTGCACTGGCGCTCCTCAATCAACCACCAGCAGCGGCGTATAGATTGAACAGATTGTTGGTGAATTGCTGTGCGGTGGCAGTGAGTTCACACTCTGAGAGGAATGTTTGCAATCAGAGCCACTTCAGAAACAGATGGGCTGCTCATTGGGTGCACAGGATGCCGAGGACACCCAGGATCCATGAAACAAATAGGGGTGCACAAGTATAGCAGGATTAGCAAAACTGCAATGCAACTATTTTAACAGGCTGTGTGTTAGATGTGTTTGACTTTTCTTTTACAGGACAGAAACAAGGTGTTTACTTTAATTCTGACAATTATATAGTAATTTGCTTGTTCTTTGGAGGCTGCACATTAAAGCCACGCTTCGGCATGATGCACAAAGTGTTGACTGGCTCTGTTCTGTTTTAAACAAACAAGGAAATAACCACTTACAAAGCAATATTGTACAAACATAAAAACAACAGGTTATGTCTCATTTATTTCCCTGTAAATCAAGACGATGACAGGTGTGAAAGAAAAAATAACAATATTCCTCTAACAAATGAAAAGTTTGATTCTTAAGCAATAAAACATCCTTTCCATATTTATTACACTGGGAGGTCTTGCTGTTATCCTTACTTGGTCTGGTACAACCAGCTTCTTATGGTGGCTAATGTTAGCTAATGTTAACAAACTCCACATTACTGGGTCAGTTTGCTCATCTCTGTCTGTGCTACTGTCACATCATGCTTCAAATATTTCCAATAGACTGATTAATATCTGGCATATTGAGATAATCAGCAACAGCCGATGCAACAATGCACATTTTTAATTTTCAAATATTTTTCTGTGTTCAAGGGATAATGACATAATTTATTGATTTATAATGTAATTTATAAATTCTCAGAAACAAGGAGATGCTGCTGTCTGCTGGTAAATGTTGTTGTTAAGTGCACCAAATCTTTATCTATGGAGATTTAGTTGATAGATTTAAAAAAAAAAAAAAAAAATTTATCAACGGCACAGATCCACTTAAGCGAACAGAAACAATGCAGACAGTGACATTCCTGTTAAATAAATGTTCATAAATGTCAGATGGAAACCAACAACAACATGATATCTGCATTATGTTATTATTGGTAGCACGGTGGAACAAGTGGTAACACTGTCGCCTCACAGCTAGAATGTCCCCGGTTCGAATCCCGCTATGGGCGTGTCCTCCATCATGCCCTTGGTGCCAGCTGCTCGAGGAAAAAGGGGGCCTTTCCGTGTGGAGTTTGCATGTTCTCCCCCGTGTTTAACAGGGGTTTCCTCCTTAATAACCCCCACTAAAAACATGCAAGAAGATCACCACCTGACCAGAAATTGGATCCCCGGGCGCCAGTCGGATGGCAGCCCACCGCTCCTGGTCTGCCGCAGAGGATCGACAGACTGAGGATAAATGCGGAGAAAAAGAATTTCATGGAAAGCATGGCGTGGAGTGTGCAACTAACACAATGTGATTAATAAAGTACGTTTCTTTCTTTTTCTTCTTCTTCTTATGCATTATATCGCCATCGGCCATTAAAGAGATGCACATCACACAGAGTACCCTACAGCGCCTCTGTGTTATGTGCAAAGCTGGAAAGCATTTCTAACACATGGTTAATGTTGTGAAACAGTCACAGGCAGTTCAGGTTCAGGAATAATCTCACAGGACACAAACTGCAGCCTCCTGGGTTAAGGTTGTCCATATGACCCATCACTTTACCCTGACCTCCATCCCTCCAAGGACTATTTCACTCTTTGCTTTACATCTCTTTGCTCTGAGCTTCAAATATTGTCCATGGATCGATTTACATTGGAGTGATTTGAAAGCCCGGAGCGTCTCATACAGATGCAGAGGAGCATGACAAAACGTGGCTGTTTGACGACCTTGGAAAGAGACTCACATTTCACTGGTTTTATCACAAAAGCAAAAAAAAAAAAAGAGGTAAACACAGCGTAACTCAACAGGAGATATGTTTAGTGTTTCCTGTTTGTGGTCCCATTCCATGAGCACACATTTAAGTTATCTAATGATAACGCTGTAGAAATGTTATGTTGTTAAACAGTTTGTCGGTTATTATCTGGTTGATAATTGCATTTTATAAAATTTTAATCAATACCAGCCAGTTTGTGAGTCCGCTGCTGATACATGTAATTATATTAATAAGACCAGTGAGTCTACAGCTGTGCTTGCAGCTCTGTGAGGCACAGCAGTGCTTTTGACCTAAAGATGGCGCTAAGATGAGTTAACGTATCAAATCATTACAAGTCCTCCTTGGGTTTGGCTTTCTTTCCCTTCATTTGCTTTTACGATAATGTTTTAGTTCTTCATTCAAACCTAAAGCATCTTAAGTCCTTACAGGTTTAATGGATCGTGTTTGTGATTCCTGCTGATCTAAATACTGTTTGAAAGACATTTTCCATCCAATCAATAAAACAGAATTTGAACAATTGCATTGCAGAATTGTGAAATATAAAGATATGTCAAAAGCTTTTATCTGCCACGCTCCAGTCCAGCCAGTTGCATTGGCATGGATTGTCTCTTTCTATTACATATGAGCTGAATGCAAATCCTGCAGGGGGGCCGGTGCTCATAGCAAATGCATTATTTGGTTAGTGTTGACATGTACATGAAGAGACATTAACAGCAGTGACTCTTTGATCGTGGTAATATGTTGACAAAAGCAGGATATTAATAGCTGTCGGAGCAGAACAACACGGGTCTCTTATGTAAGAGTATGATGCGAAGCAGACAATCAATCATGAGAAAGATTTTTGAGTAGCTGGACAGCTTGACAGGATGAATCTGCTACTTGTCCAGAAATCAGAAGTGACAGTGTCTGAGAGGAACACATGCCTTTCAGCTGTTATGTTACTTTCCTGCACACGCTCATCTATTAATACCCATCAGATATAATGGACAGGACTAATTATTTGAAGCCTGAAGTGAACTGCATTGAGAGGTTAGCTCTAATAGTCATAATGGAGGTCTTAATGGAGGTCTTCAGCTTGAGATGAAAAATTCATTTTCACCCTCATTAGACAACAGAGTTAGAGCTGGAAAGGAGAAATTCACTGATGGAATAGTTGCTGTCTGTCCATGGTGCATCACTCCATCTGTTTTCTGATATTTGCTGATAAATGTTGATGACATGATGATTCTACTGTCGCTGTAATCCTGTTTGAATTCACAGAAACATTTTGGCATGTTGTGCTTTGTGGGCTGTAGGCACAGTACTAAAAAAAAAAGAAAATAAAAATAAACAGTGTACTCTGTTAACACAGTTACGAGGGACATTATGGGAAATATATGAAATTATTAAGTGATATAAAATGAGACGAGGCCAGCTGAGGCAAAATGGGTTCACTGGCAGAGAATTACAGCACTTAATCATTAAATAAGTCCTATGCTGAACATCACTGACTAATGATATAACAGTGTGTGGACAGCTGTGCAGCTCGCTGTTGTCTGCTATTTCTCCACTGTTGTCAACCCCTTGAATCAAAAGCTGTCTGTGCGACGTCGATCATTAATAATAAACAGCAGCCACTGTGTGCTGGTGAGGAGTCGTGCTTGAAAAAGGAAGACAGGGAATAAATGCACATCAGGAGAAAAAAGAGGAGGCAGGAGATTTTTAAAAGGAACTTCGTGCTCGGCGGACAAACGCAGCTACAGCAGTTTTTACTCTTTATGGTCTTCATGCTAACAAACAGTGTCTGTACTGTCTGCCTAGATATGTGCATTTGCATACAAATGACATATAAGACCTTTAGCTGAATAAAGCAATCATCGTATTTGTATTGTGCATTCTGCTTACGCAGAATGAGATGTTTCTATGTTGTGTAGAAAAACAATTAGCCATGTCTACACTTCAGCGTATATTTGTGATGTAACACAGACATTAATTGTGCACAATTGCCAAGAGGCTTCGACAAAAGAGAAAAATTAGAGTTTAGCATACTTTCAAATAGCATTAATCATTCACTGGGGTCATTACAGTGCTTTCTCAACATGCATTACAAAAAAGGTCTTCTTCACCACTGGTCATGGAGCATTTAATTGGCAATTTAATTTGCTATGTTAGTTTCCTCTAAATAATGAAATGAAATAAGGTCAAACTAGTGGGAAGAGCAGAGCAAGATGAACCGGAGAGTAAATGAATCCAACCCCGATATCTTGGCAACAGTATGTGTTGTGTAACCAGACATCTAGAGAGAGCCATGTGTTTGACTGTGACTGTGATGGAGCCAGATGTGAAGTGGTAAACATAAACATTCATGCTCAACTGCCTGTTCTAGCAACAAAAATGCAAAATTATATGTTGATGATTCACTGGATTTTTTTCTCAGCGCAAATTAAACTTAATTTAAGTGCATCACAGTGAAGGAATACTATCGGTCTAAAACCACATGAAATACATGATTGATTGAAGTTTAGCCATGACCTGCATGGAGCCAACACAGGCTCATAATAGCTTTATTACCAACGACTCCCTAAACGACATATATATCACTGTTGGAGAATACCAGCAACAAGCAGGTATGATGGAAACAGCTTTTTGTCGTTCCAAACCTTCAGTCTAACATCTTTAACGTTGTGAAATGGTCGCAGTTTGCTCAGGTTTAGGCACCAAAACTTGCTTGGTCATTTTCAGGAAAAGGTAATGGATTAATAAGTATGTTACAGTTACATACGTGATGTAACTTAAGCACGTTGTGTAACTTGGGTTGACTTTCAGTTTCACAGGTAACACAAACAGCGGTCTGCTGGGGGAAAGTCCAGTGTTTGTTCGCTCCATTCATCCACTCCAGCTCCTCCATATGCAGACTTTCTCTTTATGTGTAAACCGACTTCCTTGGTTTCTCTCCACATAATGATTACGGCCACTAGAGGCCACTTAGCAGTAAACTTAAATATGGGTTGTAATAACATAGTTGGACTTGTTTTCTGGTGTGGAGCACGGTCTCCCAGTCAGAGCCAAACAGCCCATATATTTTATTCTTTGCTTCTCTTCAGCCCTGGTAGACTTTCCTCCTTGCAGACATCACTGGACCGGCAGTGAAAGTGAGTGGTGGACTGCTGGTGCCTGTATGTGGCCTCTGTCACTGAAAATATCAATTTCCAAATCAGTTTATAATAGTTCTGACCTGCTGACACGGTATGATTGCAAATGCATTATAAAACAAATCATAGATAAGTGAACAAAAGCTCTTAATAGTATTATCTATATTTTCACTCAGTTCTCCTTTTTTGCCAACCCACTTTTCCTGGCTCTTTATCAATTGATGTTTTAATCACACAATAAATCTATTTATGCATTCAGCAGCTCATACTTTATTCCACTGAGGGGAAAAAATGCTGCAAACACTAACTTTCCATTGTTTTGTCCGTCTTCTTCCCAGGTCGCAGCAAAAAGAAGGAACATTGCCTGAATGAGAAGTTGTACCCACTGGAGGAAACAGAGGCTTGTCCCTGTGATGAGTTTCTCTCTCAGCCCTATGGGAATTGGTCTGCTTGCATCCTCCCTGACCCTTCAGCTCCGGGTCCCCTGAAGGGCTGGATGAGCCATCGGGAGGTAAAGGAGTGTGGCCAAGGTGTGCGCTACAAAGCAGTGGCCTGCATTGACCAGCAGGGACACCTGGTCGACCCCACACTCTGTACAGACTCAGGTAGTACTGAAATATATCTCACTAGTGCAACATGTTGGCCAAAACTGTAGTCTGATAATGAGACTGAATCAGCATTTTGTTTTTCTTCATTCAGCCCGACTTTGTGTTCATGTTAGTTGTTTCCTGTTGAGAGGGGGGAGTTATTTTATATTGTTTGGTTCTAATAAAAAGTGACACATCCATCCTACATCATTTTCAGCTGACATAGAAGCTGTATTAGTTCAAAGAAATGTGTATATTTAAGAGAGTAAGTCAACTTATGACGTGTTTTCACTGACCTCATCCATGCTTCTTCTGTCACTTTTTTCATTGTTATAGCTTTGCAGCTTGCTATTCTCAATCCCTCTACCAAGATCTGATTCGTCGACTGTCCTCACAATCAGTGGGCACGACATCAGACAATTCACTGAACAATTCTCAGATGTGGGCTGCGTTTCAGAGGTCTGGAAGTAGACTAACAGTGTTGTATTGGTTTCAAGGACTTGGTTTTCAAGTGACAGCGCTTCCAAAATGCATTTGTAACATTAGCTATTTCTAATTCAGTATGTAGGCTAGACATTAGTAATCAGAACAATCAGAAATGAAACCGCAATATTAGTGAAACCCTACTTGTGATGCCCGCTTGTGGGTGGTGGTTATCTGAAATGCTTCGCTGCTGAGTCTTTGTCCTGTTTTTCTTCATATTTCAGTGTGTAAGACAGTTGATTGAATAATGCTAAGTTATCCAAAGACAGCAAGCAAACAAAACATAATACAGTGAGAAAACTCTTCAGCAGTTTCAGTATGCTGTGTTGGCACAGTGTAAGGATGAGACACTCATTAGTCAGATAATTAGCTCTTGGTGTCACGGTGAGCAAGTCCAAGGTCTGGCGGCGCGCAGGCCAGTGGCACGTCTGTCTGACATTATTAATGTGATCCTCACTGCAGACGCTGACCAAGTCTGAACCAGGCCTCTCCCTCCTGTCTGCCAATGTTCAATTTCAGGCTACATGGTGGAGGTTTGCCACATCCCTTGCCCCCTAGACTGTAAGCTCAGTGACTGGTCAGCGTGGTCAGCCTGCAGTGCATCCTGTGGCGGCGGGTTAAAGATCAGGTCCAAGTGGCTCAGGGAGAAAGCTTTCAACGGGGGACGCCCGTGTCCCAGGCTGGATTTGAAAAACCAGGTAAGACGCACACCAGTGCTGGTATGTCAGTAGCATCCTGTGCAGCACAAGAGGGAAACAAATTGTGGAAGGTAACTGTTATTGTGACAGCATGCTGACATCTGCTATCAGTCTTTAATGTGGAAATGAACTCATCTAGGTGCTTGTGTACAGTTAATGGACAGTTTATTAGAATAATGCATTTTAGTTTTCATATGGAGACACAGTAAACAGAGCTGACCTCATCTTCCATCTACATTGTTCTCAAGTCATTTCTTCCCATTTCCAGGGAAACATAGTACCATATAATAATATGCAGTCCATCCATGGTCAGTCACCACCATAATATATGTACCAGGGAGGCCATGCTCAATGCAAACAAATGATTTACCACATAGCAGATAGCGTCCACAGTGGTCCATGTTTCATACAGACAGACAGCATTGTTGCTGGGAGCGTTAGTCTGGTGCATGCAGTTGTTTGCATCTTAATTTTTTCCACATCTCCAGTATGAGTTTGTGACACTTTTTCCTGCCGCCATGGTTGTGTTGCAACCCAATGCCGCCACATAAACACACAGTGGAGTTGTTGAATTCTGCTCACATTTCAACGACAAGGTTTTTTACCCATCAGCCAGCGGGGCTCCTGGGTGACCTGTTCATTTTCTGGTCTCTTCAGTCACACCGAATCATTTGCCTTGCATGGCATGCCCTCTCCTTGACATAAAAACAGGGTGCTGTTTAGTAACAAAAAGAAGGGGGGGGCAGAGAGGGAAAAGTGGACAGATGGGAGCTTTTGATATTCCATATTCAGGCTTTATCCATAGCTCGGAATATTTTGTGACAGCACATCTCTCATGGGGGTCATGGTTTAAAGAGGGGAAGTGTTTTATGAATGCTGCCTGTATGCTTGAATGGGCTTGAAAGGACACTTCAGTTTGTAGAGGTCAGTATGAAAATGAGGCACGGCTGTGTGAAAAATATTCCAGTGTGTTCTAGTGGAGATTTGTGTACAGATGGTTAAGTGCCCACTAACAAGGTCTATATGGCCCCTGTAGTTATGCCCTGTAATAACCCTCAGCACTGAAATTGGAGTTGCTATTGCCAATGCCCTCACGGATTTATCCTGAGGGCGGACTAGGGCTCATTGTTAACATTATCAAATTGGCCATTTAAAGTGAAGTACATCTGTCTAAAGTGTGGGTGGAAAGATACTATAACCTCTACTCTAGTTCAGTAAGCGTTACTGTTATGTTTAGCAACTCCACAACTCTTGAATAGGTCTCAAAAAACCTGCTTTCTCTTGAGCCGCTTCACTTTGCTGTTCAGCCTTCACACATTTGGTCCTTAATGCTTCGTTTAGTCTCTGTTAGGGTGCAGCATGAGGATGCTCACATTCCTAATGGCTACCCTCCTCTCTTTCAAACACTTACTCTCTTATCACCCACTGTGAACTGCTTTCCAGCCAAAGCGTGGCCTCGCTCCCTCCAGCAGATGTTTCCCCTCGGGCCGCGGGCAGAAAGTGACAGAGATAAAATTTACAGTGCGGCAAAACTCATCCTCTCATCACATAGCTGAGTGAGCAAGAAAGATAGTGAGAGAGAGTGCCACCATGAAAATAACGAGCAGAAATGACCACACTCAGGAGGTGGGCTAGAATGTAAGCTGTTGCTGCTAATTAGGCAGTTTGTAAGATTTTGGTGGATTGGGTAAATACGATCAAGAGCAAGTTTAATTAAGATGAATAATTCATGCATTACCTCTCTGAAAACTGTCATTGTGCAAATCAAATGTTCAAGTGGGAAAAGAATAATTAAAGAATAAACTTTTTACAATAATAATAATAATAAAAGTTACTTGTATAGCATCTTTCGTACAATAAATGCAGCTTAAAGTGCTTCACAACAAAGAAATGTTGTGCTTCACGTAAGAAAAGACAGAATGAACATTAAACAGGGATAGAGTGACATAATTAAACAAAAATAAGATGGGAAATAAGACATATTTAATAATAATAGGAAAATAAATAGGTAAAACAAGGAGGAAAAGAGGATGTGGAGAATGCATAGCATAAAATGGGAAATAACATAACAAATAACTAATTGCACTGTAGGTATGTTTTCCATTGACTGTTTACTAAATCCCCACAGAGAATCATAGCTCAGAAACCGTAATCCGTACGGCAGGCATGTCAAGTTTTTGATTTCTCCGCATGTTGAGGCAGTGTGCACAGGGCTGTAATAAGACTTACACTCCATATCTGCTCTGTTCTGCTCTTAATTAGATTTGGTGAAGTTCACACTCCAGCAGACCCACCCAAACTCGTTATCTGAAGCGGCGTTCGCCAAACACATCGGTTAGTTTGTTTCTCTCGTAACACTAAAAGTGAAGCACGCTGTCTGAAAATATGGACAATGACGAATCATAACCGGTGTGTTTCTCGGCCAATTATGCAAGCAGACAAACGCAGTCGTGTTAGATCAGACTCAGACAGAAGAAAAACAATTGCATATTCGGAAAGTAGCATTTCGGCGTCTTGATTAAGGGCTGTTTGACAGACATGCCTGTTATCCCTGCTGTGAAATATCAAACTTGTAACATCTCTACTTTACTAGAGTCACAGTAGGGCAACTTATTTTTTTTATCTCTACTGTCCAAATATACTGTCTTGTAAGAATAAATTACTTCTTTTCTTAGTGACATATTCTGAATATTTCACTCCTGCGCACAGTGTTTGAGGGTCGATGCATGCAGGATGTTTCCTTCCTATGTGTCTGGTGTGTCCATAACATGAGATTTTTTTCATTTAGACAAAACTTTGCTGTGATATTACGTCACATATTGCACACATGTACCACTCCAACTGCTGATGACGTGCTGGATCTTCACAGACACAGCTATTTGGGGCCCATATCTTTATATAAGCTTCCCTGAGAGACTTCCACAGAAGGCTCAAAGATGTCAAAGCAGAGCTCACAGGGAGAAACACACAAGCTGATCTATAATTACAAGAGACATTTGAATTTCATCAAACCTCCCACAAGGGTTTGTTGCCAAATGCTGAGATATCAAGTGGTATATGTGCTATATTTCTGTCTGCCAGATACTGTGCCAGTCAGACAGTTCTTTTTCATTATATTAACACCTGGGGCCTCTACTCCATCCACTCTGTCCTATGGAGAAACATCTCTCCTGTCCACGTCCGACGCTCCTCGGCTATATGGTGTGTGCAGTGTTGTGTGAGTGTGAGAGGGGTCTATAAGGGTTCAAGACAGGTGCCTTTGTTCGTGGGGATGATGAGCTGGCATCAGGCACCGACTTCACTTTTTTAGTTTTTCAGTTAACTCTTGCATTATGTAACTTATGCAACACTCATCTATATTTTTATTGCATAGCTCGAGTTGATTGTTTTACTTTCAGTGCTGAGCTTATTGTTGTTTGTGCTTTTGTTTCTTTATTTTTGTTTTTAAACCTTTGTTTTATTGAGTGTATATATAGGCGTGTGTTCTTGTGAATACACCTGATTATAAGGTAATGTGTTATAAATCAGCCTTCAAAAACATGCCATCTCAGAGTTTATCTTTATAAATCCAACAATTAGAAGCATAATATAATCACCAAATACCAGCAGCAGGAACAGACATGGACAATTTTTCCAGTAATCTTGTCAGCCTGTGTTGTATTGGCAGATTAGTCATTCTCGCATAACATCCTGTTTATTTTGCTAATTGGAGTTGTGTGGAGCAGATCACCAGTTGGAGTTTCTGTATATTTCTGGCCTCAGTGTATCACCTCCTGCTGTCACTGTAAGATCCCCGTTTCCGCAGAATCACATCCTCCTATTTATGGAATCCAGCAAAATCAATATATGGTCCATGTGTGGGGGCTGCACGGTGGCGCAGCAGGTAGTGCGGGTGCCTCACAGCAAGAAGGTTGCCGGTTCGATCCCCAGGTCAGGCGGGGCCTTTCTGTGTGAAGTTTGCATGTTCTTCCCGTGCATGCGTGGGTTCTCTCCGGCTTCCTCCCACAGACCAAAAACATGCTCATTAGGTTAATTGATGACTCTAAATTGTCCGTAGGTGTGAGTGTGAGTGTGAATGGTTGTTTGTCCTTACATGTGGCCCTGCAATCGGCTGGCGACCGGTTCAGGGTGTACCCCGCCTCTCGCCCATTGTAGCTGGGATAGGCTCCAGCCCCCCGCAACCCCGAAAGGGATAGGCGGTATAGATAATGGATGGATGGATGGATGGATGGTCCATGTGTGCTCTTTGATGTGATCTGCTTGTTGCGACTGCAGGTCAGAGGGGAAATGAAACAGGGTCTGTTGATTAAGGTGTTCTGTCTTGATGCCTTCTGTTCTGCTGAAGAAGGCTTTAGTCTTTCAAATGCTACCTACTGTACATACAGAGAGAAACTGCTTTGATTTGCGAATAAAGACTTTTTTACAAGGGCTGCACGGTGGCGCAGCAGGTAGTGCGCGTGCCTCACAGCAAGAAGGTTGCCGGTTCGATCCCCGGGTCAGGCGGGGCCTTTCTGTGTGAAGCTTGCGTGTTCTTCCCGTGCATGCGTGGGTTCTCTCCGGGTTCTCCGGCTTCCTCCCACAGACCAAAAACATGCTCATTAGGTTAATTGATGACTCTAAATTGTCCGTGAGTGTGAGTGTGAATGTTTGTTTGTCCTTGTATGTGTCACTGCAATCGGCTGGCGACCGGCTCAGGGTGTACCCCGCCTCCTGCCCATTGTAGCTGGGATAGGCTCCAGCCCCCCGCAACCCCGAAAGGGATAAGCGGTATAGATAATGGATGGATGGGCTTTTTTATGATACTTTTAATAAGCACTGCGGTGCTTTGATACGACCTTTCAGTTGTAAATGTGTTTCTAGTAAGTACCACTCTTAACAATACACAGCTACAGTCTGTTTCTGCAGAACATAATTATCGGATAATTATCAGTACTTAATAATTATTCCCCATTCATTCATCAATCAAACCATGTGTATCGCATGTTGAGCAAGGGCACGGATCATGAGAGGACATTCATATCGTGTGTGTAAATACAAAATACTGCACCCTCAAATTAAATGTCACAGGTGAACAGGGTTGTTTTGAAACTGTTAAAATTGGTCTGTGCTACCAAAAACATTGTAATATGACAGATGAAGATAAGAAAATATAACTGTGAATCATAGCACACAAAAATCACATCACGATCTATTGTGCGTGCGCCACCGTGCATGCGGCTCGTTGCACTTGGTCTGGCTTGTTCTCTTACCTTTTCCTACTTTTCAGTGCTTTTCTTTTGTTGTTACTCGTGTAAATATTTACTAGCTATTGATTTAACTGTGCCTCTGTAAACAGGCTTGTTGACAGAGTTTTGCTCTGTTTTTTTCACCTTGGAATAAGCAGTTTCCCTGTGAGGATCAATAAAGTTATTCTGAATCTGAATCGCCAGCAAGCCTATGAGCATTAGGCAAACAAGCCAAGTGGCGTTCACACCCGACATACCTGTCATGCCAAAATCTGCAACACATATTCAACACACCTTTTAAGGATTTTGTTTGCTTGTTTGTGTGTTTTTGAGGGGGTCCAGGGGACCAATGATGGATGTGATTCATCCAATAAAGGATTCCATCCATCATTGCATGGGATCCTTTATTGGACAGGGACGGAAGCAGACAGGAAACTGAGGTGAGAGAGGAGTATGTCATGCAGCAAAGGTCACCAGCTGGATTCGAACCAGCAGCATTGGAACCATGTGACTGTGCAGCATGGCATAACTACTGGGCTACCAAGGTGCTCCTGCAACGCACTTTTTACAACCTATTAAGGCTGCCTGACTCTTCTTTTGCACCTTCCTGCTGATGTTCTGAAAAGGCATGCCGACAGTCCGATGAGGTCACTTCAGGACAGATTTATCAGAGAAATAAACGCGTGTGCTCCACATTCACTGCTGCTGGCAGCATTCAGCGAGTCTGCTTTTCTGCCCGTGCAGTCGGCAGCACGGGATCATTGCAAGTGTCACAAATGGTTTTATTCACTGTATGTATCACCATTGTCAACACACAAAAAAGCATTTTTGCTTGCTTTGTGCTCACATATCATCGTTGGATGTCTTGGCTCAGTTCAGCTGGGTGTTTGTCTTCTTGGCAAATGTCAGCCGTGAGAGTGCTGATGATGCTCTCTGTTTTTCTCATAACACTTTGAGCTTTGCTGCACTGCTTTTTTAGAGGAACAGGCTTGAAAACAGTCAAATACAGTCCATTATAGGCATTAATTCATTGAGGGGGTTTTTATTGCCTCCCACAGAGCTGCTTCTGGCCGATGTCATGGTGCCTGCTGGTATAGCTGCCAAGCTAAGCTCTTATGGTGCTGCTATCTGTCCATGCCAAGTCTTTTGGTTCTTGCTTGGCAACATATACTGAGATGCTTCGTGCTACTGGTTACAACAGCGGAACATTTCGACTTCTCATGTCAGCACTTGGTTAGTTTTGAGGAATTCATGATTCATTCAGTGTTGTTGGCATTGTTCTTGTGAGTTTCCTCTTGTCTTAGTTTGGTAAACTGAGGTTACTAGTGGAGAATAATATTTGTGTATTGGCTTTAAATTCTTAATGCTGGCATATCTCCTGTTTAATTGGCTTGAAGGCAAATGCAACACGTTTTTTAGGTCATCACATCCATATTTCTACCACAAAGTCAAAACATTGAGTTTCAGAACAGCTTGCTCTGCTGTTCACGTATCATAAATTAGGCCTAAACAGCTGAGCTCTTGTTAAACTTATCTGGATTAGCTGCTGGGCTATGATCACACTCAATGAACTCATGGCCATCTGCTGTTTATCGATACTGCTTTTCATAGAGGAGATTTTGTGTGCTCTAAGGCAAGACTCTCGAGCTTATAATTTGAATAAGTTAATGAATTATCCTCTGCAAAGCTGATGTGTCTGAGGATTATGCTGTGTATCAGGTGGATGTACTCTATTCAGTTAACTTGATGGTATATTTCCCCTGATGGTTGGAGGTACATTATAAGGGAAGACAACACCAGTGCTCAGCTCCTAGTCCAAGCATATGATGACTCTGGAGAGGTTTGTTCTTTCCTTCCTTGGACCCCTGCATGGTGAGCACAGCTGCGTATTTGCTGCTGTTTTCCTCCCAGACATGCAGTCATTATCCTGAGGATGGTGTGCAGTCATGACTCCTTTTCTATTCACTTTTGGCATCTGCAAAAGCTGTCACACAACTCAGTCATACCTGTGTCTACTGCATCACTGATGCACAGGAATACAGGGGATGACCTTAGCGTGTAGGCAGGGCAAAGCATCAGTTAAAGAAGGCACTGGCACAACCGTTGGCAAAATTTAGGGTTATGTTTCTCTCTCAAAGACACTTTGACATGTGGACAGAAGAAGCTGGGGATCAGTCAACCAACCGTGCAGTTGATGGCCAACTCTCTACTTTCTGAGCTTCAGGAGTATCAAAGTGGACATACAGGTTCTCCCTATACATTACTGAGTGCTTCCTCAAAACCAGGTGGCCTGGATTGACAACATGGATAGTGAACGGATAGTGTCGCTCTGCCTATTGGGGACGACAAGGCAGTGTAAAAGGTACCCACTGTATAGGACCATAAGTTTTTTTCCAGCTCTTTTGGTGCCAGGATGCTCCACATACAATATATGAAAGAGGCACCTTCTACCTGCTATTCTGTGGCTCTACAACCATCACTACCCTCAGGGGTCCATAATAAAACCTGAGCTATAGGATAACCATAATATCCAGGTGTTTTTAACTGCATTGTCTTGGGACTCAGCATTATCATTGTCTGTTTATTACCTTATTCAAGTGCAGTTTTGAGGTTTTACAGTAAACAAGTAAAACTCCAAGACGTCCTCATACCTGAACAACAGAATGAGTTGTCTGCCAAAACAACATATATGTCTGTTGTCGAAAATGTCATAATGTTCATGACTATTGGAGAGTACCAGCGACAGGTTTACTGGGCACACGTGATTAACGTGTGAAACCATCACTGCTGGTTTGGTTTAGGTTGGGGCAAGATGGTGTGAGGTAATATGTTAGTTACATAAGTTATCTAAGTTACATCTTCCAGCTGAAGATAAGGGCGTTCCCAAAGAAGTTGTGATTCATCCTCTGGGAACCATTAATATCTACAGGAAACGTCAAAGCTAACCAAATCTTCTGTCTCCTTCATCCCTCTGCATCCTCTCCCTCTGTCAATAGCCAACAACAGCCCAGAGCAAGTCTACAGAATAGTTGAATACCAAGAATCAGAAAAACATAAAAGGGAACAAATGTTAGATTTCTGGTATTTACCAGAAGGCACCCAGGTGCTAAACCCATTTCTCTTCCTCATTAGAATGAAAGACTTTTAGAAGCAGCTGATGATGGAGCTTCCTGAGGCCAGCGAGGTGTAATTAACATAGAGCAGCACTTGGGCACGGGTTATTCTCCCCCTGTAGGCCCAGCCAAAAAAGTGAGGTGTGTCCTTGCATTGCAACAATGCACATGGTTAAGGCAGACTGCCACCCAGAAAGGCTGAATTCTGGAGCCTTTCTATCTTTGCTTAAAGCCTCTAGCCACTCAGATGGCCTTTAGCACTTACTCCAAGGGTTAATCATAGCTTTTATCTGGTAATTAGAAAAACAAATTATATTAAGTGGCTGGGTGAATATTAAATACATGCTCATCATTTGATAACTGGGATGAGGTATTTTTAAAGGCACAATTGTTGCGTATTTGCTGTGAGCTTCACAGTCTAATAAAGCATAAATATAGCCACCAGTCTCTAGTTTTTAGCCTACATTGGTCCAATAAAAGACTGGTTGAATTAGACTGGTATAGTCATTATTTGACAGTGTATCAACACATTTTGTATTTACATGTAAGAACATATTTCTTATCGTGCCAACTGCATTAAAGCAAAGCTAAAATCATAACGATAACTCAGCAAAGAGACAAACAGTTATCAGGAAGAATCCTCAGACAAAAAGTCACAGATGGGGCCTCCAGGTGTTGTTGTGACCATCTTTAAGTGTCAAGTGTTTTCCTTGAAGTACAAATTGCTCATATACAGTACTCACTTGAACTGTGAAAGAGAGCTATTGGCTCTGATGTGATAGGAGATCTCATTCCAAATTTTTTTGTCCAAGTATGTGAAAAAGATCTTTGACCATAGCTATTATTAAAAGCCGGTGCAGGGTTAAGTGCCTGCAAAATGTCTCATCTAATGCATTCTTGCCTTGTTGAGCTGTGTCCTGGTGATGGATCACAAAGTGAAAGAGAAAAGGAGATTCTTTCAGAGCCCGAAATAGAGCTTGATGGTGAAATAATTTGTGTAATTATGGAAAGTCACGCCATTGCCCTGCGGTAGAGCCAACACAGCTCTGGGTCCAAGGAGGATGTTGGACATAAGTCTTGTCAGGCCTTTAATTCATTGATGTCCTCATTAGTAAGAGTCCTAATTGGAAGACAGTAGGAGAAAGAGATATGCAAACCAACTTAGTTGTCAAGGACTGAAATCAATTTTAGAGCGCTTATAGTGGTGTCACTTGAGGCCACGTGTAGGCGTTTCTGTGATACTGGTGGAATATGGAATTACAGCTGATTGATCATCGCAGGTTCACAGTGTCTGGTATATAATTAAGGCACAGTATGCAATTTATTACAGTCCTACAGTACAGTAATACTGTGCTGTAGATGGATATAAAATGGGTCGAGTTATTATGTCTGCCAGGAAACTTTAAACAAGCTTGAAGCTTTACTTCAAATACAGTAAGAGAGCAAGCAGCTTCATGCATCCACATTAGACGTTTCAAGTTGCTTGTAGAAAATCATGAGTGCTCTCATCCCTTTCTCCTCTCATGGCAGAGTCTTGCTCCCCTCCAGAGATCATCTACATTATCCCTCGTCTTAAATCATCAGGAAGTGTGACAGGATCACTGTGTCAGTAGGGCTTATGAGCAGATGACATACTCAGACTTTTTAACGCCTTGGAACAGAGTCTCTTGTTGCTCACAGTCGCAAATGTTGGATATTGTCATTTTGATTCAGGGTTTTCCAAATTATTGCTTTTCCATTTGTTGGCTTGTTGGCACAGTGTGTTGGTTATTTGGACAGCCAACACACACTTCTTTTTCTTTTTTTTTTTCTTTTTTTGCAAAATGTTTCAGGCCTTGTGGCTGCATTTCATCTAATCTTCTCTTGTCTAAATCGTTTCCAGGAGCTTATATTTCAGTTTTCAGCCAAACAAAGGTTGTTTCTGCAGCAGTATTATATGTCTTTTCTGAAAATCACAAAATACATCCAGCTCAGACAGGCAGTCATCCTAATTGCTGCATTATATATTGGCTATATCATCGCGTGAGTATATTTGAGAGGTCATCATCGCGTGGGAATAGATCCCACGGTGTTTCTCAGAGGAGCCATTGTTTTCTAACTCATCCACGGGACTGCTGACAGTAATAGGGCAGTTTATTTGAAGTTGCAGTCACACAATGACAGTTAGGGAGATTTATAGAGGAGTGCTCCTCCTTAAGACTTTCTGTCCCATTTTCCCTCTAATGCTATCCGTGCTGGAGGGCCCGCACTTCACGTGTCCTTTTCTATTTGAGTTCATTTGTCTATGGGTGTATGAGTGCTTTCTTTGTATGCACATGCATCATTGTGTGGGCAATTATAATGTATGTTTCTGTCTCTGTCTGCATGGGGTTTTCATCAAGCCTTTGCAGATGTGTATGCTTTTTTTTTTTTATATTTTTGGATGCAACCATTATCTCATCCTGCAGTTGAGAGAGTTTAATAATAGTGCAGTTTACTTCCCATGTCATGCATGTGCAGTTTCTATGCACATGTTTTTGGGTTTTTTTCTGCAACTTATACTTTAAATTTAGTGAGCATTAACTGTTGCCTGTTAATAAAAGGCAAAAGGAAATGAAAAGAAGGCTTTAATCCAGTCCTGAGCTTCTCCCATTCAGCTGTGCAAAGTCATAAATGAATGAAGATGGAAAAAGTGACTTTTTTGGGGATCCAGGGGGATTTGAAGCATACATATGGATGCATGCTCTTGCTCTGATCATTTGTCACTACATGAAACGTACATTATTTGGCTCAAACAAGCATACAGTGAGGCCAGTAAATGTCCAGTTCAAAGCAATCTGTGTTTACAGTGTTAGTACTGTCTTGGGTCAGGGGATTCTATTAAACGTCCCTTTTGCTGTGAAAAATCAATCAGAACAGCCTTAACAGTTTATTTTCAACAACCAAGCAGTTACTTTCCGTAACCTTGTTTAGATACAGAGCACACAGCCTCTCTGAGCATATGCTCATTCACGCAGACTTCCCTCTCGCCATCTCCAGACAAATTAATTTATCGGAGTTGCCTTCAGCTGAAGGTCTGGCCGTTGCACAGCTGTTGCAACCAACTGCAGCACTTTAAAATTCTCTCAACATTATGAATCATTCACTTTGGCAAAATATCCTGCTCTGCTAGATTCACTGTAGATGATAAAGAACTTAATCATCCTTTACCCCCATTAATGAGTCAGAACAGAATGCAGTATTTTTGAATCAAATCTAAGCAAAATTATACATTTCTGTCACTGCAGGCCAAATCTAAACTAATGATCATATCATTGTTCTTCTCTCCCCTGCCCAACTTCTGGCTTGTCATGCACTGCTAATATGGACATCCACGCAGGCTCAGGTCAGTGCCGTTCATTCTGTACATACACTCTGCTTTAGCTAATGAAGACAAAATGCATGCCAGATCTGTGCAAGTCACATACTCCTGTGACCCTTTTGGTCTTTTTGTCGAGAGAAAGAACAATAGTGTGATTGGAGGGAGTGCAACATAATTTATGTAAAGTGCATTTGGATGATATTCCATCTGCTTTTTAACCGGAGGGACTCAGATCGACATTTTATAAAGGATGGTAGGACTTCATTATGTTGTCAGCAAAACTTTTGAGAGTGTGCTCAAAGTAATTTCAGTCAGTATTGATTATCTAATGAAAATATATTTGATTTCTAAATGATAGCAAATCAGCAGAAGCTAGAGACTGTCCATATAATGTAGAACTAATGAAAGAATCCAGTTTGAACCAGCTCATCCTGACTGATAGCCTCTTTACATTGAGAACTCCTTGTAAATGTTTGAGACCTAAGATGTACTTGGGAGCAAATCCTGTATTTTTCTGCTCTGTGTGTGTCTTGTAGCACCCCAGCTTTTACTTGCCAGCAAAAGATTAAGCATCACCTGACACCTTATGTGTGGCACCATAACAGTTGAGAGGCGATCTCTCCCTGAACAAATGGTGTAAGTTAAAGTAAATAAAATAGTATATATATTGCAGAAAGCAGCTAGAAAGTTGCTTTTTTGGTGAGGAAAATTAGCTGTTAAACTGGAATTGTTTCTACAGCAGTCGCAGAGAAAGTGGGCGCAGAGCAGTTGCCAGTTTACCCAGCAGGGGCATCTGCAGGGACAGATGGGAGATGATGAGGGTGTGTAATAGGCATCTGTGTGGCCCGTAGGGGAGGGACTACTCCACGCTCATTCCCTCTCTCTAGTCTGCACACACACACTTACAGACACCCATTACAGCTTGTCATAGCTTTTCCCACAAATTGTTCTCTAGAGTATACCTTTTACTGCAGCAGACTGTTACATAGATTGAGAGTAAACATGTGTTTACAGCAGCATTGCACTGGCTGTTGCCTTGGTTATACACACATGCCAGAGTCACTGGTTGAGTTGGGAGAAGTGAATCGGTTCAACATCCATGCCAATTACATCCTCAGCAGAAGTGCCTATTGCCATGGTCATAGTCGTTTTTGCACATCCCATGCTGTTCTCTCCATACCATGCATACATTTATTTCAATGCGAAGAATAATCTTTCTGCAGTGATAGCATGTTAAGTACCTGTCAGTTAGTTCAGAACTCCTCTGTGATGAAAGGTGTTGAACATGCCTTATAATTTCTATGATTCACAGTCCTTTCATATTATGCCTTTCAGCCTGTCGTACTCTGGATGTAGGAAATATAAGGGACATCATCCTGATATTAAACTCCAGCATCTTTGGCGATTCTAAATAATTCTCCCCTCAGCTGGGAGTAGTGCAGACTTCAAAGCATCCCAGGGAAGCAATGTGCACGTCCGGAACTGCACAGATGCTTGATGTGAGCACATGTTGTGTTCTTGTCATGGGTCTTGATGTAAAAACAGCATTGACACGTTATAGCTCCGAGACTGAGGCAAGAAATTATACCTGAAACCACAAAGAGGTACTCTGTTCTATCAAGGAAAACGAAAAAGGCCATAAGAGGGGCTGTTTTTAACCTGGAGACACCTCATTAGTGTACTACGAAAAGAGAGTGTCCCTGATATCTTCTACATTCCTTATAATCCCGAAGTGTATGCACCAACCCTATACATGTAGTATACTTAAGTGTGTGAGTGTGCTGATTTGTATGCGTGTCCATTTTTTCAGGTAACACACTTGGCTGCTTTCTTTGTATAATCCCTCGTGTGTCCCTTTCCTTGTGTGTATGTCTGTGTCTGCCCATGCGCGTGTTTGCGCATGCACGCGCGCAGGTGTACGAGGCTGTGCTATGCCACAGCGAATGCAGCCAATACGAGTGGAGGACCGAGCCCTGGTCCATTTGTACCATCAACGCTGTGGACGACCTGCCAGCCTGCGGGGAGGGAGTCCAAAGCCGCAAGATCAGGTCAGTGAGCGGGTTACACTTGGCAGATTGCTCGCCTGGCACTGCAACACACACTGGGAGGAGTAGACTGGCAACGGTCCTGTAGCTGGCACCGAGCACTGGTCCTGACACTTGCAATGCCAGGGGAAAACAAACAGTCAAAACAAGCTACTGCTTCCTAATGAGTGTTGTTTGATTTTTTGCAGTGCCTTTTTAGTGCTACTTAAAATAACCACAGAGGAAAGCAATGAAGTGTTGACTTTTTACATGCAGCATCAGAAATGAGAAAAGCCAAATTGGGCAACTGGGCCGTTGTGTCAAAAGTACTGGTCTCTGAGAATAAGGCTACGTTTGAGTGTGAGTCACTAACACAGATCTAACACTGGTCCCAATCAACCACCCAGAGGGCTTCTTTTATAGAGAGCCTCTTTCTAGTGTTACACCCCACCCCTGGGCAGCCCTAAGGAATGAACAACACTCCACCAGTGACCCAAATCAACCATAGAAAAACACTTTTAAAACCACTAAACCCACATGGAAACAACCCAAACACTAAATCAAGGCCAAAAAAAAAAAAACAAATTCAAAATACAACACAGAAACCCAGACCGAGAGGCAGCCAGACCAGCAGTCCCCACACCAGGAACCTCTCTCTTTTCAGATGCTGGCATGGGAGCTTTAAGCATTTCCGATCAGGTGCACCACATTCAGCAATCAGATGTGGGCAGAGCGAGAGAGGACAACAGAAGAAAAGGGACAAACAGCACAGGGAACACAAACACAGCCATAACTCTGCAAGTTAGAAAAGTCCATTATTTTGTCTGGTTCAGAAATGCAGTTTTATACCTGCCAATTTCCAGGTTTGTCACTTGTACACTCAGTAGTGAAAGACTTGTGATGATTTCACCTCTCTCACATCCTAAACCCTTTAAAAAGGACAATTTCTTACACTAAAATCTGGATTAGCAGTCACCCTTTTTTAATTAGTTTTGTCATTTTTGTTGCGAAAACAGTAAATAATCTTATTGAACTCATGTTTCAGTTTTACACAGCAAAATGCTCAGAGAAGCCAGACATGTGGGACAAATTGTAGAGACCCTGTACAAACAAACAAGCTGCCAAATCTCACCTGTGGAAAACTGTGTAATCTATTTTAAGTAAGAAACTTAGCTGTGCCCCAGAGACTAGTTATACCGCTGCATCTGCTGCTCTGCTAGGTGTGTGAAGAAGGGAAAAACGAGTTGGGAGGCTACCAGAGTGGAGGACAGTCTGTGTGATCAGGAGGAAATGCCACCCAGGGCACAAGTCTGCTTTCTGGCCTGCCCCAACGACTGCGTTGTGGCACCCTGGGGACCGTGGAGCGACTGCCCTCTGGTAAGAAGCAGTGACTGTCGTCTTGGTTTGTTTGACAGGTCGTGCCGTTTGTTGTTCTCACTAAAAGCATGCTCAAATAAAGCTTCCGTAGGAGGTAGGTGATAGTTTTAGTTCAAAATATGCCAAAATCATCTTTCTTTCCCTTTTCCTCCTATTAAAATCATGTTCATATCATATAAAATGAATGTTTTTTGACTGCTGGTAAAAAGTTAAGAAATTCCAATTTTGAAACTTTTGATTTTTGTCACTTTTCTAGACTTCATTCTCAAGATAACTGAAAGATTTATCAATCAAAATGATCAGCAGCTGCAGGTCTATTAAATACTCAACAATATCTACTCAATGGAGAGATATTCTGTTGTCATCGAGACAACAGTTTTAAAAAAAGCAAAATGTTTCCTAAAGGTTAAAAACAACATTCACGGCCTATTTACACATCAGAGAAGTGTTTGTAATAATTAGTAATGAAAGCTCATCGTCTGAAGAGCTCGTGTGCATCCACACAGCTGTTCTGTAACCTTGTACAGTTTGAAGTCACATTTTACACAATGATTTCATGGACTGCAAATTAAACTGGGTCTACTAATGTGCTTCAATTTTTCATTGAAGGTTAACCCTCAGGCTAAAAATATGTAGCATATGTTCCCCAGTGTTTCTAGCCACAGGCTACTGGTCACACAGGCATGTAGCCGTGTTATAGGTTTCCTGTCAAACATAACAGTTCAGTGGACTGGAACACTGGAGTCAGACAGAGAACAGGGTGGGAAAAGAGATCTACAGATTACTTAATGACTTTGAGTTTTCTCCACAAACATTTTGTCTCTTTCAGTCTGCAAGTTTTGGCAGCGCTCAACATCAGCAAAATGCAGACGTCGAATACATTTGGTGATATAGCAATGTTAAAACTGTTAACTTGAGACCCAATTAAATTATAACAGCCATATAAACCTATTATGGATGATTTGTTTGCGCAGTTAAATCAACCCTGAAACATTTAACACGTGCAGCACAGTAGGAGCGTGCAGAGATGGTGGTATTTGTGTTTGTTTGTGCATCCAACCAAAAGACAAACCTCTGAAGTTGTTCATGAAAAAGAATTCAGCGTGGTGGTTTAGACTGACATGGTGGAGCTGGATGGATTCATTTTTGGACACTAGGATGCAGAGAAACTCATGCCATAGTAAAAAAAGAAAGTCGAGATGTCTATACCATAAACACAGTCCTGTATGTACCCCAAAGAGCTCTAAACAATTACAAAAGCCCACCTGAAATTACTTTACGCACTTTGGCTCGCATGAATGCAATGAACTGCCAAATGCATGCATGTCCAGTATGAATAACGGGTCTGTTTTATCAAAGTTTTACCTTCACGTTTAAGCTGATTTGCAGTCACTGCTAAAAGCAAACCGCAAAACATCACTGTACTAATGAAAGTCACAGGTTTTGTGCAGTTCTGGCACTATTCAACACTTTCTTTAACCTGACCTTTGCAAAAAGCAAATCTCTTCATAAAGCACCGAATGAACCACCATGTTTTCCTTCACAGAGCCCAATCACTGACTCATTCTTGATACTGCATCTCCATTTCCCTCTCAGACAAGCATGTCTCACCCTCACCTGTCTGGGACTTTGTGCTCTGAGACGCTAATGAGAGACAGAGATGTTGAAGAGACACATCTCAATTCTTGACGTTCAGGAAGGAGAGTGTTTCTTCACAGATGTGTGGTGTTAGTGAAGACAGTGACGCTTAGTGGAAAATATGCTGGTCCAGTGTAATTGGAGATAGCTGTGTAGCTGTGGGCCATTCCTGTACTCAGCTGCAATGAGGATGTTGTGTAGTGTGTGCAGTATTGTGATGAGATCAGCAGTGTTGTGGAGTCCAAGGGTGGCAAAGTGATGAAGGACAGCATCCTGGTTAATAACGCCACAATGGTTCCCCACACTGCCCACATACATTCAAAATGGCATAATGGCCAGTGATGTTCCTTCCCCATAGCCTTGCTTTAGTTAGGTAAAGCCAACGTTGTCAATAAAAATGTAATCACTGGAGATTGTGTACTAATACAAATTGCATATTATCAAGAATGAACCCAGAGCAGACGAAGCACTGCATTCAATTTCTGTGTTTACATCATGCTCATAGGATACCAGCAGAGAAGCGTACATGCACACATGCAGACCCATTCACTGACTCTCTCTTCAGTTCAATGAAATGTGTTTTTCTTTCACCTTTTCCATGATGGTCACAGAGATCATTTCAGGAACCAGTCATCCATTGTGAACATGCAATTCAGTGGCAATGAAATGAAGAGAAAACAAATGGCCGGACAGGCAGGAAAACACACAGCACCGCACCAAAATGTTGGGCAATGAAGTAACTAATGCTTAAATTGTAGAGCTAAATATTGTTAAAATGCTGGTTTGTGAACAACTGTGATTTTCAGAGGAGGGTACCTGGGCGTTTTCCTCATAGACCTCCGAGAAAAAACAATACTGGACAAATTCTCTAAGAATAAACACTTAATGCATCGGTGCTGTGCTAGACATTATATTCACATTCAGAAAGACGTCTATTTATATGCTGTTTCGTCGGGGGGGGGGGGTCTGGATGGTCAGGATGAGAATCAACACACAGAGGCCATCCTGTGGCTCTGTAGAGGAAGGTAATTGTCCCTTCCAGGTTGTGTTTTGCTGTACCAAGTGAAGGAGATTAGGAGAGGATGTGGCAGGAGACAAACAAGCAGACTGTGTGCATCCACTGATCTGTGCAACACATTTGAAGAGTTGCTGGATTATTATTTCTCAGATTTTGGGGGGGTTTGGTACAGCGAACGTCCCATTCTGTTCCTCTTGCACAGCCTGTTACAGCTTGTTTCAACACAGCTCGTGAGTTCTCTGCAGTCTGTACACACAAACTTATTTTAACTCAGGTCAGGATTACAGCATTGGTTCCAGTTATAGATAATGAACAACGCTGGCAAAGAATCCCCAACCAGTTTGTGTGCTTTTGTGTGTGACAGAGAGCGGAAATGTGAGGCAGCGTGTGCAAAAGATATGCATAATGTTACTGTGTTTCAGCACTTATGGCGGTCTACGGCAACTCATTAGATGAAACAGACCTAATTTATCGATTTTGTGAACTTAATAGTTTTTATTTGTGTGGCTGTTTTACGGTATTTAAGGTGGTGTGAAAATTGTTCTGAACCTGGTTCTAATCTGTCAACAACCAAAGGTGCAATTGAGCCTGCAAATTGCAGAGCCCTCTGTTTAATATAGCATACAAATACATGTGTGTGGTTGCGTGACAGTTGGTGTGAAAACATTAAGGGTAAAATGACTGCAGCTGGTTCATGAGCCTCACACAGAGGCCTCATTATGATGTGGGAGTGACGGAGGTGCGAGTCCTGATGCATCAGGAGTAAAAACACAATCTTTCTTCTTTCCCAGAGACCGGCTGACACCTCCTACACACATTTTCAGACTTCCATTTTCATGGCTTAAGTGATTTGCAAATCTCATCAGTCTTCCATTGTCTTGTGGTAGATATTTGTTGTATCCATACAGTTCTCATAGTTGCCCTGTCGATTATTATCACACCAGTGTTCCTTCATAAAGGTCAATACTTCAGTAAATTCAGTTTTCTTCCAGTTTGCCCACTTTGCAGGCTTATTCAGACAGCCTGAAAATACAGTATTTATAGCACAATGAAGGCAGTTATCGTTTATGTGACAAATAACATTGAATTTTATTCAAACAAGTGCCCTATTTCTTTCCAAGGCCTCCGGTGAAGGGATATAAAAGGAGTTTATCAAGATTTGTATCAGTAAATTTGCATGACCTACTCTGTAAAAGCTCAGGCTGTTCGCACCAAAGTGTGAACACACTGTCACACAGATTCCGCCACACTTTGAGATAAAAAAAGCAAGCTTCAGTACACTTCAGTTGTGAGATATTATCTAATTTTCTGTATTTTCTATTGCAGAAAAGGGCTTCTATAGGTGGGAAACACCATTAACGAGTAATTGATTATTTAAAAAACTGAAACAAGTTTTGGGGAGCTAATTCACCAACTCACTTCCTTTGTCATTCCAGACGGAGTGAAAACAACACCAAGACACCACAGAGAAACTACAGGCCAGAGACTAATATTAAAACATTATTATAAGAAGTGCAGTGTTGGGATGATGAGGTGTAGCTGGAAAAAGAGTCCTAATAAGACTTCCAGAGGTCTTCTTCACATTTGCTATTCATTTTGCATTTGGGTGGCTTGTAATTGGCTAAATTATGGGTATAAGTTTCACTTGATCATATTAAAAGATAAAAATAAGCACAAATTGTTCTCGTACACAGTTTCCACAAGTTCACAAGCTTCTTTGTCAACTCCAAAACATTCATTTCCATAAGATATAATCTCTCCATGGCTTTCAACGTATAATCAGTATTATTTGATCTGTGTAGCAGCTACTCTTTAAAGATTTCTTTTTCTTTTTGCATACCGTAGCAGCTATTCAAAGCATTTTAAGATTGTTGCTTATTTTTGTCAGTGTTTTTTTTTCCACTGGATAATTCTCTCTTAAAATCCAGGATTTTTTCATGAAAGTTGTTCAGTTGACAATTTATATAATTTAAATATCTTCTAAAATTGTATTTGGTTGATTTTGCTCAAAGAAGGCACAATCTGTTGGAAATCAGATTACCAACATCTGTGCACTGTGCTTTGATAGCACCTCAGTAACATGAAGAGAAAAGTCTCCTCATAGTATTCCACAAAATTCTAATGATAATGGCTAAAAGTGAAATGCACAGGCCCCTCCTTTCCCCTCATGTTTTTACTTTTGATTTTGTCGTTACCCCTCTATTACTCGCCACTCACTTGATAGTGAGTCAAAGGGAAAAAAGTCTGCCTCAGCAACAATGATGCAGAGACGACTGGTGAGCTTGTTCATTCTTAAGTCGCACAAACATAATGTAATTTATTCACATTGCACTAAACAGCATTACATATATTATGTACATACAACAGTAGGTACTTACATAACTTTAAAGGATTTGCCTTCAGTTTATCCGCATGAATGAATACAGGAGGCAAGAGGAGCTGCTGATCAAGCATCCCTTGACTCCAGCTGATTCCGTCTCACCCCCTTTAAGTCTTAAACTAAACCCACGTTTTTGTTGACGTTGTCATTTTTGTGCAGCAGTGTGACCAAGGAACAAGGAACAGAAGCAGACACATCCTCCGCCTCCCAGCCTCAGACAACTCGACCTGTCCAGAGCTGGTCCAGTCAGAGCCTTGCGTCCTCAACAGCACCTGCTTCACCTACCAGTACAGAGTCTCAGGTAGGACGATCAGCACAGCGGGTCTGAGCTACAAGATGAAGCGTTGAGCTGGAAAAGCGCCCAGCGGTCGGCAGTGGAGACAGTTTCTAATCCCAGTGGAAAGATATTGAACTGAGTGAACGTGAAGCGAAGTATGTGTGCTTGAGCCAAGTTTGCCTGCAGGAAACAAAGATGACAAAAATAGAGATTCCCAAAATAAGGCACTGTGAGTTTAGCACAATGTAGCTGGTTGGAACTGACAGTGATCCTGTTGGCATGGGCTGGTCTGACAGTGAGTCTAATGTACAGATATGCTGTGTGTGTGTGTGTGTGTGTGTGTGTGTGTGTGTGTGTGTGTGTGTGTGTGTGTGTGTGTGTGTGTGTGTGTGTGTGTGTGTGTTGCAGAGTGGAGCACATGCCAGCTGAGGGAAAATGCCATCTGTGGTCAGGGTTCACGGCTGCGTCTCTTGGACTGTATTCGCAGTGATACCAAGATTGTGGAGTTGCAGACGTGTGAGCAGGTAATCAGTGTGTGTCAGACCTTGAGTTCATAGTGGCAGTTTAAAGTTGTACAAAATTGTGTTTTCCCACAACAGATTTACTGTGTAGATTTTTTGGTTATGCACGGGGAAGTTAATGACATTTAAAACAAATAATAACAGCAATTTATATCATGTTACAGCTCGAAATTGTACTGAATTGTTTGAAGAGGTTTGTGTAAATGTTTCATGTTTCACTAAGCAGTGTGCCACCAAGCCATATACGACTTCATTGTACTGCCTTGACTTAATCATTCTGATGTAGGTGGAGGCCTTGAAGATGCATAACAGGAGTGGCTTAAACATTTCTCAGTGGTGGGTTGCAAACTGGATATCAGTCTGGAGTTCAGATATCCACAGTCATGTTGAACTGCTGAGTGAGGGGAGTTGTATGGGGATGCAGGCACTGTGTTCAGTATAATGTGCATTAACACTGTGATTCTCTTTCATAAAAATTCAGAGAATGTACAACTACAGCTAAATAACATTTGGAGGGAAGGTTAATGGTAAAATAGCTTCGCTGCTGCATCTCCGCTGTCCTCAAATGAACTGTGGCCTATTTAAAATATGGAAATGTGGGCGCTTCTTCTCTCCTGTTAGAGGAAATAATTAACTAGCCCTCCTCACAGCTCCGCTCTTGTTCTCTGCAGTTTGGTCTGATCAACAAGTGGAGGCTGGCAGAGAGCTGCGTGGTTGACTGCCCTGTCAGCTGTATACTCTCCGATTGGTCGCCGTGGGTGGAATGCTCGCACACCTGTGGTAGCCAAGGTAAACATGCGGGTAAACAACCTAAACTGAAACCAATGGGAACACCAACCTGATGAACAGACACAGAGTGGGCCACATGTGCAGCACCTCATTATTCCGTCTACTCAGGCATTCACCAAGATGTTGAATTGTGCATGAATACATTTAAATGCATTAAAATATTTACGAGTATGTGCAATCCAAAGCCTTATTATACTGAGAGACAGCGTGGCGAGTTTTTCTTTTTTTTTTCAGTAAGGTATATATTGATATTCCCACTTCATTACCATTCTGTATGAAGCCCAGTGTTTTTTAATTAATACAGGCTGCTTTTTACTTTATGAGGTGATATTTTAAGAACAGCAGGTTCATTTTAACTAAATTTTATACAGCTGACCTTTATGGACATCATAAATGATTCAGTGTTCCTAAATAAAATATATACCCTTTCTGTGCATGATTTCAAAAATACAATTAGCAAGCACCAACCTGTGGCATGCTGGGTATCACTTTGAGAAAGGCGTGTTATGACCTCATGCAATATACAAAAGTTAATCATTTAACCTGGATGCATGCGTTGTTTCTTTGGCCTCCTAAAGCCAATCTGGCAGGGAGAAAGCCTCTTATTCTGCTAATTAGAGACTCAACAGTGTCTTCTTAAGTTCATTAATTTTAATTTGTCATTGGCTGTGTCTCCTCACAGTTAACCCCTCGTTCCAATAAGCTCACACTAACACAGGCTGTCGGTTGGGGATTTTAAACCTGACACTCTCTCTCTGCTCAAACTGAGTGTGTCTCTGTCGCGCTCTCAGTTGCTTCTCACACATTGTGAAGCACATCTGTCAGCCTTGACGAGGGATTTGCGTCGTATCTGTGTCAGACGACGCAAGGATCGTGTTTTATCGTGTTTTAGGATGCCATGGGAGTGTTAATGTTTTGGGTTTGATTTTTGAGATGGCAGAGCTGAACGTCCTTTTGCCGTGTCCGCCTGGGGCGCAGGGAGCGCCGCACCTCCCCCGGCGTAACACAAACAAGCACGGCTTCTGTCCTGTGGGGATGGCAGGTGGAGGCCATGCCTTCGCTGAGCCTCACTCAGAGGACCCAGCTGCTACGACGTAGCAAAGCCACCCCATGACCAGCCTTCTTTGGTGTTGCCATTTACCAAACTTTTTCTCTCACACATTATTAATGGCTCACTTGAACAAAGCACTTGTGCGGGAAACTGTTAGATGTGAGCATAAAGTGGCACGGTGACACAGATGTATGGCGCTGTTGCACTAATTCCTCTTTGTCATGAGGAAAATGTTTCACTGGCTAAAGAGAAGGCGCAGCCTCCATTCACTCCTCAATAAATCATCATCATTCATTTCAGCCGCTCATTTTATTAACTGTTATTTCCTGGAGCCTCATGTCTGTGCAATGATGCATGTACTCTTGCCCTGACTTGCATGTAGTTTAGCCCTGAGTGTATGAATCTTACTGTCTGTGTTCTTTATTTACAGGTTTTTTATTCTTTAGAAGTTTGTCATATCGACAGTGGCCTTGAAAATTGTTGCTATTTTTGAGATTCATACATATAAAGGCAGCAAAGTGATCAGCTCACGCTCTGAAGCTCTATAAATACAGCTTGCAAATGTACTTGGTCTCCTCTGATCTATTATTCTTCCGGCCTTGATCTTCTGCAGGTCAGTCTGTTCGTACCCGCAGAATCCTGCAGGAGGCTCACGAGGAGGGTCAGCCGTGTCCCAACCAGCTCATTCAGACCAAACCATGTCCCATAAGGCCTTGCTATACGTGGCTGCTGAGCAACTGGTCTCAATGCACCGTAGAGGTATCACCTGCACTGTGAATGTTAGATTTAAGGCTAATTGATCTTCATGTGTTCACAAAGGGGGGGGCACTTGCACTTTTTTCCATGCATAGCTTCATTTTTTAATTGGTGCAGTTTGGAACGGCATCACTCTGAAGTGCCACATTTCTTAAAGGTACCCTGGGGCATAACACCATGGAGCAATGCTTTCATGGTCCCTGTTTTGTTTGCACATGTGCCTGCACACACAAGCACGCAACAGGTGGCACAATGCACATTCCTGCTGATGTTATTTTACTGAGCTAAATGAGGCGGTAACACACCGAGAAACGCAGGGAAAAAGAAGACTGCTTGCAAGTGAACGTGGATGTTAACAATGCAAGTTTCATAATTTGCAGATGTTTTATGAAGAATTAAAAGTATTCAACATATTTGTTACACCTCAAAAGCACACAAGTCAGAATTTTTGTGAGTTCCACTGAATAAAAAATGTACAAGGCAACTCCACATGGCACCATTAATCTCTTAAATTTTATAAGAATGTTGTGCATAAAAGTGTTAAAACCCACCGAAATGTGTGTTTTAGTTCAGGTTTGAATCAAGCCTTGAACCTCATCTGTGGGGTTGTCAAGGTCACCTGGTTTGTTCGTGGTCCTTGCTGTTGTAATGGCAGTCGTTAGAGTCCTTGGAGTTATCACATGAGGCCAAATGTGAATGGTTGTTGACTCTTCTAGGAAGAGAACAAAGAACAGCATTGTAGGCGGATGAATGGTGCCGTAAACCTCCTCCTCTGTTGAGGAATGGTTTCTCTGCTTCAACATAAATAGCCTCCTTTCAATTTGTTTATTTTTACTAATATATGTGCTTGTTCTGAATTTGATGCAGCAACCTGTTTCAAACAAGTTTGGACAGGAGCAACAAAAGACTGGGAAAGTTGTGGAAAGCTCCAAAAACACCTGTTTGATCATTCCACAGGTAAACAGGTTCTGTGGTAACAGGTGATAGTATCATTAATGGCTATGAAAGGGGCATCCTGGAAAGGCTCAGTCGTTCACAAGCACAGATGGAGCAAGGTTCACCACTTTGTAAACACATGATTGGATAAAGATGAACACATGGGCTCAGGAACACTTTGTGACATCGACGTCAGTAAACAGTTTGTTTGCAAATGATTTGCATTCCGTTTTTATTTACGTTTTACACTGCGTCCCAACTTTCAGGTTGTATATATGTGATATTTTAAAAGTGCCGTCATTAAGTGACATATTAGATATTCCATGGTGTCCAGTGTGAACCTGTGAGTAATTCTAATCCCACAGAGGAGCAACACCCAGTTAGTTTCAATTCATTCATATTTAATCAAGTGAAATAAATGCTTCTGTGAGCGCCTCTTACCTGAGTCAAAGTGAGGAAACATCTGTTGGTAAATCTCACATATTTGTTCGTGCAGGGTGCAGAGTGTGGTGAGGGGCTTCGGAGACGGAACCTGTCCTGTGCGGTCCACTGGGGACTGGGGTCGTCTCCTCAGACGGTGGAGGAGGAGCTTTGTGGAGACAAACTGAGGCAGCGGATTCAACAGGAGATGGAGCAGCCGTGCTTCGTTCCCTGCCCGGGTAAAGCTGCACTCTAACACACCCGTTTAACATCTCTGCTTTTCAAATGTGTTGACATTCAGTACATTAAGTTATTGATGTAATTGCATGAAATATACAGTGTATTATCATTTTATAATCTGCTCCGCAAAACTACATGATTGCATGCATTATTTATTACTGTATTCATTTTGGGTGCATAATACCAATAATTATTTGGCCTGGGTCTTTTTCTAATCAATAATGTTGTTTTTGAACACAAACTCATTTGCTGGAATCTGCCAATACGATTCTCTCCTCTTCAAGTCATTGGCATTTTCAGCTGCTAAATAATTATTGCAAAATCAATGAAAGTCATAGATTAACTAATGACTGTTCCAGCTCTACATTATCTGGATGGGCACATCCAGTAACTACCAGGAAAAAAAGACACAACATCCACTTGGATAGACGAAGTTCATATCTTATATTAATATGGTACCTATAAGAGCACAAAGGCTGCAAAGATTAGTAGTAATTAAAAGAGAGATTCATTTTACGTTGATTTTAGTTGGTTTTTTTTTTTTTTTTTTACTCTACATCACGTAGCAACCCAGAAATAGAAATAGTGAGAAATCCTGTGCTAACTGGAACAATTAACTGATCAAAATGCAGAGAGAAATCACTCCACCTGTGATAACCATGCAATTAACAGCTATCAGCATTCAGCATGGGGAGAGCTTGTGTGCCAGAGCAAAGACAGCGATTTTCCAGCATCAGAATTAAACCAGTTTGAAGAACAGCTGTGCTGCAAAAGCATTAAATAAGAACGACATACGATGAGATAGAATAAAACTATTAAACTGGCTGTATTCTAACTTAGCCTGCTCTCTTCTTTTGCGTCACACTGATTCAGAGGCAAGATTTTACAAGTTGCTGGCAACACATCATTATTCAGCACAAAGTGCAGCCACAGCAGTGTGGGCTGATGGTAAAAGCAGCGATGGTACCCAAAGGTACAAGACGGCTGTGTTGGGGGTACTTGAAAATAACGAGCTGCATGTGTTGTCCCTGTACCAGCAAAACAGGTACTGATGCCCTGAACCTCATCACACTTTAACACAAATTTGAGATCTGTAAAATGACCGCTAAGAACCACCGGCCTCTAGAGAAACTAATCATGTTTACCTCGAGTTTGCGCTGCAGTAACTCAGCTGGTAGAGCGCGTACGTCTATCAAGAGTCCTTACAGCAACAGCCTGGGTTCACCTCCAGCTCATGCCCTCTTGCTGCTTGTAATCCCCTGCCTTTCCTGCACCTCTCCAGCTGTCACTGTCTAAATAAAGTAGAAATGCCCCAAAAAATAAATGTTTATTTCGAGATCCTATGTGGAACTCTAACGGGAAACACTGACAATCATGTTAAAAATAGGGAGATTTGCTCTCTGCACCATCAAATATGTATTTTTTAAGTGGCAAATAACAACTAGCCAGGACTGAGATTGGTTATTGATTGTGCCCATTAAATTTCTGTCTCATTAAAGCTGCAGGGGACGTGTTATGGCCTATTATTCGACAAAACTACATGAAAAATGAAAACAGTATGCAGGTGGAAAACACTCAGAGGTACTGAAGCATTCTGAAAATTCAAAGCACTAGAATAGATTACTTAATTTAGCATTTTAAGCCCTTAATAATATTCCAATCATAAACAAATATATCTGGCTGTGAGCTCAACCACTTGAGTTTTTGACATGCTATAATAAAGTATGTTCTGTTGCAGCATCTAAATGGAGATTAGCAGCATTTGTCTGTCACAGGTGCATCAACAGATTTTGACCTTGTACAAATTACATCGCTAAACTGCATCATTTAAATAATGTGCTAATTACACAGAGATCACACACCAAACTTGAATGAGTGGCGCTGCATGTTCATGTGCTTGAGCTGTACTTTACAGCCACTGCTGGAGACATTAAGATGTAGATCAACTTGTTTTCCTTGCAAGTTTAACAGCGCAACCCTGCTTCCTAGAAATTAGGCTTATATACAGCTAATTTGCTTTCATAATTACATCAAATGTAATGGTGGTGACAAATGTAATTGCTGCCTGGATGGTGTTCAGAGTCAGCATTTCTTTGAGTGAATGAAACACAATATTTTATGCATCGCGCTGGAGTTGCAAGGAGGTGGTCAGTTTGAATGATGGGTGTACAAAGTGCAGGACTGTGACACCAGAATCCAGAAATCAGCATTACGTTTCCTTCAAAACGTACTTGCTGTTGCTAATTAGTTGTACATAAACGTCGTTTTTCAGAGACAGGGCTGAACAGTGCTACTGCATTCACTGCAGTCTGCGGTACACATCACTCCGCATGCACGCTGTTTTCTGATGGATGATGATAAAAGTGCATCAGTGCTTGCAGAGCGCTGCCTGTACTGTAGCTGTAAAAACATGGTGTGTCTTGGCACTGCCTGTACCTTCAGGGTGGACAGAACTTGACAGTGACGTCTTGTAAAAAAACACTTAATGTTCCTGTTTCTTTTCTCGTCGTCTCAGTGTAATGCCAAATGCAGGCTTGATGGAGCTATTCCATTAGCGTCAAACAGAAAATCTCACCTTTTAGACATTTATATTGAAATCACAATGTCACACAGCAATTTTAATAGATCATTTTGAGGAAATTAGGGACCTATAACATAAAGCATGGTTTTTAATTATATCACAGTGTCAATCTCATCATTGGGAAAATCACCACATCATACTTGCCTGACATCCCATGATGCCAATTGGTGTTTTTTTTTTTTTTTTTTTTAAATCCATTTTTAGGCCACGTTGTGAATGAAGCTTTTGCCGTCAGTAGGGAAGATTCTGGCCAGCTGACAACTGTGATCTAAATCACTTCTCACTGTCAGGCTTTCCACACCGAAAATCTACAACGAAGCTTTACTGTCCTGCACGCTTAGCTGACGTGCAAGCCAGCTCCACAAGTAGCATTGCATAAATCAGATTTTCTGTCATTTTTAAACGAAAAACACAATCATTATCATCTGATAAAAAGACAGCTCTGATTTCCTTCGGCATGGTTCTCACCAAGCGAGGCTCTTGTTAACTTTGCTACGAAGAGACACCATCTTGCAGTGCTTGCTCTTGCTCATCTGGTTCTCACCCTCCTCTGATCCTTGCCTTGATTCATCACTCAGCCTCGCCTTTGCTGTGAGCCCTGGCTCAGGATCAGGAGTGTTTGATGGCCGGAGCAGATGTGTGTGTGTGTGTTTGTGTTCATGTGTCCGTCGGTGTGAAGGTGGCAGGCACGGCACAGGGGGCCTGGGGAGGGGCTGTTGACATGTATGTGATTTACACTGTGTGTGTGTGTGTGTGTGTGTGTGTGTGTGTGTGTGTGTGTGTGTGTGTGTGTGTGTGTGTTGCTGTTTGCTGTACACTGCAGCTTTTGCCACAGCATGTTTCCACAGCCAGAGCAGCATGGGGGAAGAGCTGATTGAGTGGATCTGTGTGAAGATGAAAGATAATGAGATGCGTGAATCTGCAGACAGTCACTAATGGGCGTTCAGGGCAGAGAATCAGAGGGTTGTTCTGGCTGAGGAGCTGTGGCAGTGGGTGATATTATCACTACAAGCTGACCCTATCAAGGATTGCACTGGATATTAATGCTTGACCTTCAAGGAAGCAAGTGTTGGTGTGGTATTTGTAGACTCACAGAAATACATCAACAAGCCTTTATCCACTAAAAGCATTTCCCAAACCAAATGAAGTTCACATCTCCTAAGCTACGAGGCATGATTCAGTATTACCCGTTGCCTTTACAGTTGCGCTCAGAGTTATAGCTTGGATTGTATAATTTATAACTCTGATTGGTCTATTACTTCGGAATACCCACTGGGCTGTCTGAGTAATTTGTTTGTGCATTTGGTACATTATCAGCCGCGGATGTATGCTGAAGTTGTTTTCAGTGTCTTTTAAATGTCCCAGGAGCGATCATGGGGGCCAACAAAATGATCCCTGACAAACAACACCCTCAAATATCTGACAAGAAAGTGTTACACAGTGTTGCTGACTAAGGTGTAGGGCTGCCTAAATTGGCCAGAAATTGCATTAGATTATTCCCTCTGCCAAAGCACATAGGTTTGAAGCATTCAAATATTTATTTTTGTGCATTGTGTCCATAAGAGGGAAAACCAATGTAACGAGAGACATACATGAATTATTGACGCGTAAGTATTATTTTAATTTTTGATATTTAATTTAATTTTCAGTCAATTAAAGCGACATTTTGTGCAGAGTTTTAAACATGTGCCAGTCCTTGTTGTCTTAGAAGATCTTGATAATCCCAGACAAGCAGTAGACATGCCTGTCACATATTATCTGATTATGAACCCTATTTTCCCATGTTTCTGTGGCCAAGTGACTAGTGGAGACAACAAGAAGTTTTTCCAGTATTTAGCGAGAGAGAGCACGAAACAGGCTGCAGTGTAATTCTGTTTGCCAACCGTCGATGTACGTCCACTGAAAGAGTTCGTTTTTGCCACCGACAGGCTCAGATTGTTGTCTGATAACATGGTGGAAAGAGTCTCTACAGACAGAACTTTCTGTTAAACAGTAAGATTCTTTAATTCACAGAAACAATAATTTTATGATCATGAAGCACACTTCACTCAAACTCAACAGAAACAAACTAAAACTCATCAAAACCTTCTTTGTTCGTCTTTCCGCTGTTCCAACAATCATCACCAACTTTGGTTTGGTTGAAACAAACGACGAGGAGTGAGGGAAAGGGCAGACATCAGAGGAGCAGCGGGGGAAACGGCGTGTAGAGCTGGAATATTTTCACATCTAACTGGGAAATTATTTCCACCGGACATTTTGACCAGAGAAACTTAAATATGTCAGACTTCAACAGATTTTTCTGGTAAAAAATGGTAATTAGCAGACAACAGAAACTCTGGTTTTGTGACTCCTGTCCGTCATGCAGTGCGTTCAGCACAGCTGCTTTTTTCCCAACTGAATATTAATTTTCACAGTTGAATATCTGTATTGTTTTTACATTTCAAATATATATTCAAATTCTGAATATCCGTCGACAGCCAGTCACTGATGTTCTCTCTGTCTCTTTTTCCTCTCAGGAGACTGCCATTTGACTGTGTGGTCATCTTGGAGCTCTTGCCAGCTGACCTGCCTGGAGGGGCGCAGCTTTGAGACCACCGGGCGCCAAGCTCGCTCAAGAGCTGTGATCATTCAGGTCATGGAGAACCAGGGCAGCTGCCCACATCAAGTCTTTGAGACCCAGCCCTGTCAAGGTACTGAGGAAACCGCTTCTACACAAAAGTCAGACAGTGGTGAGGGAGGTCTTAACGTAGCCTCATTTGAAAGCCTTACTTAAACTGCAATCATTGATTTTTTAATAAAAATGCATCATGTCATTACTGTGAGAAGTGTTGATGGTGATGAACCTGCAGTGAGTTATTACCCCACTCTGTATTTCCCTTTTGGTTTTCTTGCAGCTGTTTTCAGCACCAAACAGCAGACATGCAAAGTTAGCCTGTAGCTGCTGTACTAAAGCAGCAAAAGAGCCAGACAGACATGGTGGAGTCAAGAAAAAGTAAAGTGGATTTTGGACAGAAACTACAAATGAATGCTATTGCTGGTTTGTTTGAGCTTGATGTGTAAGTAATAAATTGTTTGCTAGCCTGTTAGTCATATCAGCTGTTGTCGGTGTGTTCACAGCTTGTTTCCACTGACCCTAAGTAGACCAAAAATCTGCTAAAGAGGCTTAAAAGCTAACTTTACGCTCAGCTGAAAAGCATTTTTTGGCCTCTTCTCTGGTTGAATGTGAAGGCTTTTACACCTGTTACCACACCCCGCTGTGACACACTGCAGCCAGGTCAGCAAAAACTAGGCTTTAACTGGTGTTAACTTGACTTTTATTCTCCCTATAAATGGACACAAACAATAGGGGCACAAGCTAAATATCAAGTATCTTGAAGCTCCACATTTGCTTTAATTCAGACCAGCTGGATTCCTCCTTCCTCCCTCCCTGCTGTTACTCTCCATCTATGGGGATTTTGAACATTGCACATGGAAGAACCAAAGCCTCTGATCCTCCAGATGGATCAATGGAGTGGACGTCCTCTAATAAACATTCAATAAACTTCAGATCTCCTTATGAGGGCCACAGAAAGGGTTTGATGTCATCCTGCTTTGAAAGCACACTCTAATGTTTATTAGTGTCTATCGCAGCACTGTTCCATTGGAAATTAATGAGTGTTTGCACGACAGAGCACTCATCAGCCCTTCCACAGCTCATCACAGACAGTTATAGACTGGAGGCTTCTTTTGGGTTTCACAAACCATAAACCTGTCTGACAGGTGTCACCCAGTCAAAAATCTGATTCTACAAGTGCGATTAAAATTTACAAAAATCCTGAAAAGGCTATCGAGGTGTCTGCATTTGAAAATGAAAGTCAGAACCGCTGCAGTACTTCTCCAGTTCAGATGGAGGTGGATGCATACTGTGTGTATTTCACTGAGGAATAATGTTCATGCTTTTAATTTGACTCTTTGATGGAGTTTATTAGATGTATATTATCATGTTTCTTACCTTTTCACGCTGTTTCATTACATCTTGTACTTTCGTCACTGCTGTACCTACTTACCTTCATATATCCAATCAGCCACCAAGTATTTGTCTCCTGCCAGCTCCCGTTTCCCTCATTAATTAGCTGCTTTCAGAAGTTGCATTTCAAATGGTAATTGTCCAGAACTTGTCATTCATTGTAATACTGCACACCTGTGCAGCTAAATATGTAATTTTAATCTAGAGACTGTATTTTAAAGTCCTTTCCTGTTGTGTTTGTATTGTCTGTAGGGGGTTTCTTCACACTGTGATCTTGGCATGAAATTCAACGCTACATGTGTGGTTACATTTTCTCCAATACATAAAATCAGGCTCAGGTATCTTTCAATCTTAACCTATAGCTCTCCTCAAGAAAATAAGAGCCTTCTTCTTTGAAAATAAGGGGGTGTCTTTGATGCATTTTGAACCACTTTCTCATTTCCTCCGAAGAGGAAATGTCTTGTTGTCTAACAGTTCAGAGGAAAAGCTGTCCTTTTCCTTTCACTGCAAACATACAGTAATTACCTTATAATATGAAATAGCAGGGCGGCAAAAGAAGCGATGGTTAATGTCCATCGCAGCCTGATGACAGGGCTGGATGCCCAAAACAAACTGCGGCTGAGCATCGTTTCTGCCCCTGCTGCAGGAGGAAAATGTCACAGTTACCAGTGGAGGACGGGAGGATGGAGCAACAATGAGAGAGCAGTGTGGTGCCAGCGCTCAGATGGTGTCAATGTCACAGGTGAGTAGCTGCTGTGTCGTCTGGACACCTGTGAGGGGTTGTGCCAAAGCTCTCGTGGGAACACACACAGACACACTCTTATATAAATGTATAAGCAACTGAAAGTGTCCCAGTTTTGTACCCTGTCTTAAATTGAATCAGTGAGAACAGCAAAAAGCCGCATGGAGTCACAGTTTTTTAATTCAGTCTCCACCACATGGACATGCGCTACAATATCAGATTATTTGATCGCTGGAAAATGAATTTGTAAGCGCTGCCATCACAGTAAGTGAATCTTCTTTCATTCATCTGAGAAAGCTGTCACACTGGTAATTTTGGCAGAGGTGGTAGTAGCAGGTGGTTTAGAAATACATTTAGAATGGATTTCCTCGTTGGCTCAGGAGATAATTGAAACGTTTGGAAGCGAGTTGGAAGGGTGGATACAAAAACGGATGCGATGTCTTTTGCAATTGTTAATCTCAGTTTACAATATTAGTGCACTCTTCATGGGTTATATCCTTCAATAGATATGATCTGTGACTTGACCGCCTGCAAAAAAAAAATCAGATGGTTTCAAAATTACGCGTGATGGCCTGCAGTACATGTATATGCACTCACACACACACATGCAGGGATAATTTTAGTACAGTGTTCTAGTTGAATTTAACACCTTATTTGATCTGCCCGTTCTCAGTACAGCCCCTATTGATTTCTCGTCTCCCTCTTAACATAAGTAATCAATAAGCCAGACTCTGAGCTGCGAGGCTTTCAATCCATATAAATATAATCACGCATTTGTCTTTGTGGGAAGTAAAGCAGGCGTAGAGAAACAGAACAAAGGTAATAGTGCTGTGGGAACGGAAGCTTTAGGCGAGCTTCATGTGCTGTAAATAGTGGGTGAATTTGATCTTATCGCTGTAAGGAAGTGTTTCTGGCAAATATGAGCCCAGAAGGAATAACCTCCCTCTGCAGAGACGGCAAGAACCCAAGGCATTACTCTTTGATATTTTGACATGCAATTTTCCATGTTGGAATTAAAATGTTCACAGATTGATCAGGGACCCTGATAGGCAACTGAGCCCATTAATCAGGTGTGACAGTACATTAATTTAGTGATCAATGGGTAAAGGAACAGAAATAAGAACTTGTTGTTTTTCTCCAGGGGGGTGTTTCCCACAGAAAAGGCCGGCCGCGGTCAGACACTGCCATCCTCCGTGCACTAAACCCTTCTCACACTGCACGCCGGTAAGATCACTGTACTTTGATCAAGCTGCTGTGATCTCTGCAATTCTGTTTCCAGCTGCTACCACATTCTAGCTGAGGAGTTAAATGGATTTTGACAGATGACATTTTTAATTGCCATTCAAGGGTGATCACATTAATAGCAATGAATGTGGGCTCAGTGTCAGTTAGGGACTACACCTATCTGGGGGGAAAACTGCACAGAAGCAGCCATGAAAATGACAAAGAAGGGCCTAAGCTTGAAGTTTTACTGCCCCTCTGAGTACCCTCCATGTAACTGCACAGAAATAAAAAAAAGTGATGCATTTATGAAGGCAGTTTCATCTTCTTAGGAGACACAACAGTTTTCAAGTGAGTCAGTCAATCTTAGAAATTGCTTAGGCATTCCACTAGATTCTTTGATTGGTTGATTTACTTCATTTATGGATTAGCAGGCAAGGGAAAAACAAAACATGTTAATGTGTCAACATGGTCCCAAGAAGCACAAGAGATGTAGCATTAAAACACAATCCTGAAGGACAAAAACACATCACCACAGTGTAAGATATAGAATATAACTCCCACCTCAAAAGTAAGGGCAGCGAAAATAAGAATTTCATTAAAATCATGTTATCCTCATCTATAAGAAGCTCCTAACCTGACTTCTGTAAGCCCCTCTCACATTTAAAAAGTGTGCAGAGGAAGGCTGTTCCACAACATAGTGCCAGTGTAAAATCAGGCTGGAATAGTTGGCATTGCCAGCAAAAATAATTGGGAAGCCGCAGATGAAGCTGAGTGAGCTGTATACTGTGAGGACAAGAGATAAAGCCTTAAGCGTTCTGACAGACTGTTCTCATCCTTCATTTTCTCCGTTTGAGACTCTGAACTGTGGAAGGCGCTATAGGGAGCCTTTGGCAACGCGAAATATGTTTAAGGAGTCTTTTATTCCAAGTGCAATCAGCATTTTAAACTCAAAAACTGAGCCACACATCTTGCCCCACAATATTTTGTGTTGTATTTGAATGTTTTATGCTTTGTGTTAGGTGTCTTATCTGTAATTTTCGTTTGTGCACCGTAGTGCACTCCAGGCTTTTTTGCTTTTTTTTGTCTGTCTTGGTGACATATTGCTACCGCTTTTATTAAAATTTCCACTCTGGTGGACAATAAGCTGTATTCTATTCATGTCTCTTTTTTTTTATAACATTTTAGGTGCTTAATGCAGATGAAATGCCTGGGAAGTGTTGGTGTAATCTACCCCCTGAGGAGCACATTTTAATGTCAGTGTTGGGATTGAGAGCCTTTTGAAGGAGTAGAGGAAAGCAGAGTAGTCCCCATACGTGGCAGAGCGTTTTGTCAGCTGTGTTTTCTATCAATGGGAAAGTAACGATCTCAGTCATATTGTGTTGGCTGCAAATGATGTTCTTATGGCCTCGCCTCCCCCCATGCAGAGCGGAGTGTGTGGGTGTGAGAAGGGTTACACTGAAGTGATGACCACGCACGGCTTCTTGGACTACTGCACCAGAACCCCGGGGGTGGACAACAACAAGAAAGCTGATGTGAAAACCAGCTCTGGAAGATTAAAACCCGGGCCGTCTCAAGCCCAGGACCTCTTCAACAAGTGGACCTTACGACCTGTTGGCCCAGGTAGTGAAATGGAAATCATCTTTACAGCTCGGCCGACGTGCCTGAGATCACTCCCGCCTTTGTACCAGGCTTTGTAGCTCTAGGCTCAATGGGCCGGGGGTGGAATCCATTCTAGGTCAATGTTTTTTCTTGGGCTCGTTATTAGAATGCTAGAAAAAAATCAATGGCTTATAAAAACGTCAAGAAACGCTAGTTGTCTCCTCTGCAGTGCGTGTGGAAAGAGAATAAACCTTCTGCTTTATTGTGAAACGTTAGAAAGTTCAAAGGATCTCCAGACAAAAGATGCAGACATACATGTATTTAAAACTTTGTATTAAAGCTGCCTTTTGATTGCACAGATGGAAGAGTAAAGCTGTGGGTTTACGCCGTGACTGCCGTCGGATTCATCTTAATACTCTTCATTATTGCGTTATCGTTCCTGGTCTGGTACGTACCATATTGCTTTCTTAGGAGATTCCTCACTGTGCAATTTCAAGAACAAAAGCCCCATTGTAGGTCGCACACACTGTGGATGAGAACAAACCGAACAGTGAGAAACAAATTCCAAACCATCTGCTTCCCCCGAGAAGAACCTTGTCAAGTATGAGTTGTATTCCTCACAATATTTTTGTCTGCTGTGTGCTGCTGCTGCTATCAGATAATGGAATTCTTTGTAAAGACTGAAATCAAGTTGGGCTGCTCTGAGCTGCTAAGTCAGATAACCTGTCAGCTTCTCTTTCTTGTCTGTTTTTTTTTTTTTTTTTTTCAGCAAGCCATCCAAAACCACTAAGACGTCTCCTCCTCCGCAGAAGCCCTTGACCCTGGCCTACGATGGTGACATGGATATGTAACCGGGCTGCTATACCTCACAAGGACGTCCATCAGATACCACTGATCGTTGGCCAGTTTGAGCTGGGAGACTCTTTGCTGTAGTGCCAATCGTGTTGCAAAAAATGCAGCGGACAAGTAGCGCTGCTCACGCGTGATTTGCAGCCGGAGGGCAATGGAGCCCAGAATTTTGGCTGCAGCCAACAGAAGAGGAACCAAAGCCGAACATGGTGAAAATGAGATAAAAGGTCTCTAGACGTCGGAAATAAATGGACCACTGCTTTCTTTTTTTTACTGCTAGCATTGTGAACACACAGTTGAAGCACTGTTTTCAACCCACAAATCGTGAAGACAAAGACAAAGACAGAGTGGCTCTACAGTTGTTGATTTCTTTTTTGGGGGGGGGGGAGTTGTGTGTGTATGTGTGAAAAATCAGAGGGACCACCTGGTTATTTTTCTCGTATTTGTGTCGTGAGGGAGAAGAAACACCTCGAGTCAGCCGTCACTCATGACATTCAGATGCAGAACAACAGAACGTTTGACATTTGACTTTGTCTCATCAGTGCTGGATCTTTGTAAAAGGAAATGTCACAAGCCTTTTGGGTAAACAAACAGCCTTTTTTTTTTTTGAATATCTGAGAATAAACAAGATGCTCTATGCACTACGTTAGTGCTGATTCACTTTTTTTCTTTCAAATGACTTTTCTAGTGTTTCAATTGTAATGCAAGTTGTTGCTGTCAGATTGTGTTTTGTTGATGATGCCATATGTTGTGTATATGTGGAAACCAAAAGCAGGCTTGCCTTGAATTTAACAATAAAACGATGCAGTAATTTCTCCTCCCTCAAAAAGACTCCCAGCCACCGAGGACTAAATTAGGAAACAACCTCAAAATTGTGGAAATTTGCTCTGAAACATGGCAGACTGCTTTGGAATTCAGTCAAGAATTAACGTCAAACAACAGACGCAGACCTTTAATGCAAATTATCAAATACCAGCATGACAAAGATCATACCTCATACACACTTTTTCATCAAATGCAAAACAAAACAGCAGTGATCACCAAAACATACAGAAGAATAGAACTTAAGAATTATCTACTGGAGCAAATATGCTTTACTTTTTCCACACGGATGCCATACTTCATTTTCTTTTCACATCTTTTCATTCATAACATTTCATCCAGATGCAGGATCAGCTGACAGAGCAAGGGAAGAAAACCATTTTTGACATTATTGCGCTTTTTTCATTTCTGCACCACACAGACAGGGCTCAACACATGACAGCACGTACCAAGTATTTGTAGCATTTCTCTAACTCACCCTCTAAAGTAAAGCTGTTTCATTTATTCATCCCTGAAATTCTTTCTGATTTCCACTTACAGTACGATTTCTTCTGCCAGAGCACCATCCCAAAGCATCTTAATGCACCGTAAACACTTACATTTAGTATCATTTAGACATGGATCCTTCAGTGCATTATTCATACGACCCAGCGGAGAGTGAAGCTCCTAATATTTGGTGGTTTCGGCGCTGACCAGAGTTTATGCTGTTTCTCTTTCTGCCTCCACAAACTAAAGATTTGGTCTTGTGTTATCTGACCTCCTTCTGAATGTATTTTACCAGTAACTCTATAATCTTTATGGTTGTGCAAATATGGTTGTTACATGTTGTAACAATTGTATTTCAACAGCTGATTGTACGTAGGCATGCTTGATCCATTTTGGCAGAAAGTGCTCCGAGTGGCCTTGCAGAGATTCTGTTTTACAAGTTGCCAAACATTTTAGTGTAGATTCTTTTAGGAATTTCTTATATTTGGCCAACGAAAGGTTGTATGGTAAAGGTTTAGTCAATGTTAAATCCAGTTCTGACATACTGATATTTTCTAATTAATGTGACCAACTAATTGACGATTATCTGGCCACATTTCCATTATAAAACAAAGAGCAGCCAACTTCTGACCTGATAAGAGGATACTATTGGGTTATGTCCAAGAAAATCTAAAATAATGTTCACTCATTGTTTACAGTACCATGCTATTTGTGTTACTATTGTGTGTACATGGAGAGCTGGACAAAAATGCAAATAAATTGTGGAACCATGTGAACATAAAACACTGCATTCTTTCCTCTTCGTTGTACATTTCAGAGTGAGTGAAAACTATTCGAGAGAGGGATGCTCCATACCCGCTGTGATTTTCATCAGCTCCTTGCCTCTCAAGTCTTGATAAATTGTAATTACTGATACAGGCTCCGAGCAGAGCCCAGAATGATAAGCAGCTGATAAGATTCATCTTGCCCTCTAGTCAGATTCCCAGCCCGATAATCCCAGGATGCTCGCAGGTTGCAGGGGAAGTAGTGTTTAAATCTTTTGTCTCATCTAATTCATTTGTTTTAGACTGTCAGTTTTGTTTAAAAGAAGGTTGAATCCAAATGCTTGTGTCGTGGCCATCTGATCGGTGGCAGAGACGTGGGCTGATCTTGTCATGTCCAATTCATCTCATTTTAGTTGCTCTCAAGACATATTTGCAGGTTTCGGTGAAGCTATGTGAACAGATTGACAACGACAGTGTCTGTTTTTAATCAGGATTCATCTGTCTCTGCAACATGGATCATTCTAATGGAGTGCAGTAGGCTGTATTTTGACAGAGCAGAGTGAGAGCTTAATGAATATTTACGCAGAATAATGCATAACCTTTTAAAATAATTATTATAATTAATTACTGATTTATTATGTGCTTGTACAGAGATTAAAATTTGTACAGTTTTCATCATTTAGCTGGTGATGGTTTTGTCTTCCCACAATGAATCTATTAATGTGTTAAATACAGTAAAAATACCACATATAAAATGCAATTTTTCCAGAAAAATACTGATTTTTTTTTTTAAATGATTTTTTTAGTGCTCTATATGTGGAGTTCAGCCTTTGTTGATCATCAATTTTTGATGGTAGACAGCAGACATAATAGGAAGCCATGCCACAGAAGTCCCAAGCTGGAATTCATCCAGGAATCATAGCTGCTTTTTCTTGTACATCAAAGACCTCTAGATCAACATGACCCCTCGTATAGACTGTATATAAATCCAAAGAGGTTTAAATGCCTGCACCTCTCCAGCAGTCAGGCTTGATCAATAGATCTGATCAAGCCTCTTGGATTAATAATGAAATGTATCAAACAGTAAGTGCAGCTGCTTTTGACTCAGTAAATTACTACAGAAGAAACAGATGTTTGGAGCTTCAGGGTAAGGTTTAGCAGCATGGCACTGAGGGTAGCACTGTTGGTCCACTTTGGTTCAGAATTAAATAACTTGCCAAATGCCTGATGCAACTGTACAGACATTCAGGGTCCTCAGGTGATGAACCCTATTGACCTTGGTGAACCCCCTACTTTTAAAGCACCACTATGAGGTGCAGCTGAGGATCCATCAACCTCAGCTGTACTTTGGGTTTGGTGCTAATTTGCAAATATTAGCATGCTAGCACATTAAACTGAGATGAACGTTATGTTAGCATGCTGATGCTATCATTTAGCTCCAAGCACCACTGTGCCTAAAGACTGCCTCGTAGATCTGCGAGTGTGACTGGGGACTTGCGTTAAATAATACCTTAGTGTGCAGCATTATATAATCACACAAACAAAGGAAGCAAGACTGTCCTCCATGCACGGGAGTGTGTATGTGTGTGTGTGAAAGACAGAGAGACAGACAGTTGTTTGCTTTGATATCCTAATGAGTATCTGTGAATTCGAGTTAGTCAGACTATATCTCTGCTTCATCAGTTGGAAGAGGGAGTTCATCCCAGAGATGTGAAGCTGGAAATACTTCTCCGCCCACTGCCTTTTTGTCTTCTTGGTTTTAGGTACAATTGTCCTAATTATACAAAGAGCAGGCCCCTGCCATCTGAGAGCACAGACATGGCACATGGAGAACAATGGTTGGATAGATTAGATGGTGCAAGATCATGTAATTAATAAAAGGACTTTGAAGTTTAGTCCGGTTTGAACTCTGAGCGACTGAAGTGATGCAATACGTTTCCTGTCTTTATTGTTCATGTTCTGGCAGCAGCTGCAGGTTTACAGAGCAGAAAATGTGGTTGTTGTCTTTCAAGGTGGAGAAATTATGATGTGTTGATTGTTGTTTGCTTCTGTCAGGTTTTAGAGGCAAAGGACACCAATTCACTGGTCTGATGAAAAGCGGCTTGAAAGGTCATAATGGTGATGCTTTAATTTGTGGATTGCACAAATTCAACTCAGAAGCAAACAAAAAAAGCATTTACTCTAATAAAACTTTAATGGCCACAGTCTCCAGGTGACACTGAAACGATATGTCCCAAAACAAGGTCAGTGTGAGTTCTCGTCAGATGAGACAGGAGGATCAAGTGGATGTCACAAGGATTCACTGGGATCCCTGACAAATATTAAACATAGGGGTAAATGTCTAAAAATGGATTTGGACTGGTGCTGGTCGTTTGTCTAAACAACTCCATTCTGGACAACTCGCTGCTAAATCATATCTGAATAAAACCTGCTCTTGGGATTCACTCCCTGGATTAAATCCTTATCAGATGGGGTCTGTGGCCTAATTACAATCTAATTTGAGTTCTTGGCCTAATTCCTGTCTGACATTATAACAACTGAGAAATCTGGGAGACATGTACAAGCCAGGAGACACTCTCTCCTTGAAGTTAAACCATATACTCTTGTTTATTCATCCCAAACTGATCATAATCTGTTGTGAAAGTACACAATATATCAGATTTCTTAAAGTAGTCTTTTAAAGCACATTACGGTATCAGACCTAACATTTCTGCTGACCTTATCAAAGCTTGATAAAGTTTTTAAAAAGATCTTGCCAGGCATCGGTCTCCGCACAGTGAGAAAATTGCCTTGGCTCGCTGAATTAAATCACAATCAATACTGTCTGCCTTTGTCCTTGTCAAAAATACATTCTCTGTTTGTGGTGGCACAGAAGTGCACCACAAACAGAGAAGTGTCTTGATATGCAACAAAAATGTTGACCAAAGTGAAATTGACATGGCGGACTGCTTAAGTTTTTAGCAACAGATGAAACAATGCAAATAGAGATTACTGTCATTAATATTTTTAACTTTTTTTTTCAATCACCTTTGACGCAGCTGTCCCTTTTAAACCAACCAAAAGATCTGAAAACATATGGGAACCTCCTAAATCCTAATCTATATATCGAACGCTATTTAATGTTTGTGCACTTAAGCAATATTCAGAAACACCGCAGATGCTTTTAAAATATTTTACCTTTTATTCCTGAACTTGTAATGTAACAGTCAGTACCCTGCTTTAAAACACTGGCAGGCGCTCAAGGACGCGTTCTTTCATTGGATTGATTTTTCAGGAGCATTTTCTCTGCCACCTTTGACCCTCCATAAAATCGAGGCTGTGGGAGGGTTTTATTCAAGCCCTGCAGATCTCGCCGAACGCACGCGCTGCTGCACGTATCCTCCACGTAAGTGAAAATGTCGCATTTTGTCACGATCTGTCTGCACTTCAGTCACCACATGCACAGTTCATATGACGTCAAACAGGTCGTTACGGCGTTCACTGAGCCAGAAACAACCTGTTGTTTGCACTTGGCGCTCCGATCAGCTGTAAACATGTCGGGGAACGCGGCAGGCGGTGCGTTGCTCTGTCTGGGGATGTTTGCGTTTCCGCTGCTCTTGGTAACATGTGAATGCACGGGAGGCTCTGTCCGACTATAAAGACACGCAGTTTGCAGGAGAAGCGCTCCTGTGGAGAGAATAACAGCTCTCCCCCTGAACACGGAAGTTCGTTTCATGTTGGGTTGCGCTCCGGTCGGCGGATACGCTCCCTTCAGCTTCCAAGTTCAAGTGCATGATGTCAGTACAATGAAAGCTGATTTGCAAAGTCTAATTTCTATTTTTAAACAAAAATAACATATGTTTTGTGGAGCATGTGAGTGTAGTGCAGTGTACAATATGAAAACAGAACATTTTAATTTTCAGTCTATTACGAATGGACTGGAATAAGTTTGTATTCCACGGTGAATCTTAGAATGACAAATCTGACAGCTGAGCTGACTCCCTATACAGATGTCACAGTACACCCACGCTGTTTGACTGATGTGTGATCGGGAGAAGCGTTCAGCAACTGTTGAAGCTAAAATAAAAGAAAAACACACACTTCCTGCAGATAACTGTTCTGACTGCCTCAGCCGAAAATGGATATGTTTGCCTTTTTTTTTCCTTTGCCAGATCAGCTTGCCATGGCATCTTCACTGAATAGTCTGGTTAATGATGATAGCAGATACCAGAAATCCTTCAAGCTTTTTCTGGAGCGCTCCTCTGAGCATCAGTGTATGCTGGACTTTATCCACAATCTGCTGCCAGATATACTGGCCAGGTAATCTTACACACACGCACACTTTTTATGAGCCACATTGACAATAGAATAGAACACATCAGAGTCCAGTTGAAGATATAACTCAAGTGTAACTCATATTATGACATGATATGATTGTTATGTTGCTGATAACTAGATTACCATGAGGCAGTTTTAACCTTTAACACTGTGCAGAAGAAACGGGTTTCAGTACAGTATATAGTGACACGACAGAGAGAGAGAGCGTGAGAGAGGAACAACTGATTAATCATCTTCATATTTCTAAATGTGTAATGGCAGAAACCCACCTGCATGACACAAGGCAGCACAGGTTGAGAGCAAAGTCCAAAATCTTTAATCCAAAACAAGCAGAGATCAAAACCAGAAGGGCAAACTTGGCAAGGTGAGCGGCAGGCAAAGAATCAAACAAGAATCAGGCAGGGTTCAAGCAACGTTCAGGCAGGCAGGATCCAGAAAATAGCCATCAATGAATATTTATCAAAATGCAAAACACAGCATGGCAGAGGACACGTCGAAGTGGCCCAGTTTTGATGCCACTGAGATAATCAGAGGGAGTGCAGTGCAGCTGAGTTAGTGGGTGGAGCAGGCCAGGTGATGAAAGTGGTGGGAACAGGGTAAAGGTGTGTGTGGGTCTGCAATGACGGGGAGGTATGTCAGGTATTGAGAAAACAGTAGCTGAGAACATGGCTGAAGACTCCAATTCATCCAGGTCATGGTGCCGCTATGTGCTTTACAAATAAGATAAGTCCTTTATTGATCCCACACCGGGGAAATTTAGTCTTTACAGCCAGCAAGTATTACAAAGAGCGAGTGCAGTGGCATCAAGAGGTCAAAATGAAAAAGGGTACAAGGTGCAGAATAGAAATAGAAATCAACTCGTGACTGCTGGGAGTCTCAGGCATTTATCCTCCTGCAGGATTGTTCACACCATGGGTGTCACTGAGGTCACATGAGTCCTTATGTGAGTCATGGTGTGAATGGGTGTTGAGTCACCTGTTGAGGGATCTGAGGACTGCATTGTAAGCGCACTTAAAAGGACTAATGACTGGCATGATGGCCGGCTGAGTCATTGACTCACTTGTGACTTCAACGACTCCCGAGGTGTGAACAGTCCTGCAGGAGGATAAATGCCTGCTGGATCCCCAGAACTGAAGAAGCCTTTTGGATGAAACGCATCCAAAGTCCAGTTTCCTTTGAAAGCACTTAGAAGTTCATAAACACAGGACTTTAACAGCAGAGACCAGGGTCCATTCCCTGTGTTAAACAAAGTTATTTTAACCCAAACCATGATTTCTTTCTCTTTTCTGCCATGCTTAAATATCCCACAATTGTCACAGGAAACAGAACTACACATTTACCGTGTGTAGAACCAATCACGTTGCAGTCTCTTGCATAATGATTAGGTGCAGTTAGCATGTTCTGGCACAGCTCATGACAGGAGGGTTAGTAACAGGGAAAAAACAGACAGACTCAATAAATGAATGAATCAAGACAGAGATCAGGAGGGATCTGGGATGCTGCGAAACTTGTACATGCATTGTTATATTCATTGGTTGAAAATGAGTTGATCAGCATTTATCTGTCAAAACATGCAGCGTTAAAAGAGAAATGACCCAAATCCAAAACGAAGGACATCCTAGTGTTACGATTCAGCTTTTTCTATCAGTATATTGCTTTTATTTTTGTATATACTGTATGTCACTCTGGTGACATTTAGAAATGTGATAAAAGAAACGTGATAAAAGTCAACCAGCACGCACCGTGTGTTAATCATTACTGCCCAGCACAGTCAGAACCGTTAAACTCAAACCAGAATCTGTAAATATTATACATGGGTTACATCATGCTGTTGGTTATTGTTATGCCCACAAAACCACATATTTGACTGCACAAATGTGCATACATTAACCAGCTGAGCAAGGTGTGTGCGTGTGTGAATAACAATGAGTGAGTGTTTATGGAAATTTCTCTTCTTGCATTTCTTCTATGTTGATATAACCTCGAGCTGCAGGAGGCCAGTGCCACGCTGCAGAGAACTAAACCCCAACTCTCTGCTCCTGCTGACAAGAAGCAGATCAGAGAGGAATCTGCAGAGATGTGACTCACTGGCTAATTAAAAAGTGTAATAGCGTCATTAAAAAAAACAGACAGTGAGTGACAGAACGTGTCAAAACAACAATCAAAGCCTCGGTATTGGAGATGCTTCAGACGCCGGATCAGAACATCTCACATACCCAAGTGTCAGGCAGAACTGACAGTTACAAGCCCAGAAATGTGACCCACATTTGGCAGGTTGGAGGATGTGAATTTCCCGACTTGACTGTTCTGAAGACTCAAAGCGTTTTTCTGCTCTCCCCTCAGCATTGGAGATAGAAAGTCCCATCTAAATGTCATTGGAGTTGGAAGTGGAGCTGGTGAGAATGCACACTACAGGACACTTTCACTGCTGAACTTACCTTATGTGCTGTGTGGCACAGTAAGTATCTGTGGCAGGCAGCGAAGGTGAGGAGGCGTTGTTGAATCGGCGTGCTCGAGCTGTTCCCATTGCTGTGCTGTCATTTATGGCTGCAGTAAAAACCTCTGCCCTTGTTATAACTGTCAAGGGTTTGCATCTGTCCAGCTGTCAGGTTCATCCTGAACTTTAGACGCAAAGTGACCTCAACAGTGCGTGGTTTTACTGCTTCCAGTGCTCATGATACAGCAAGGTTAATTTGCCTCTGAGCAAACCCACGACTTGCCCATGAGTGCTATTACCCTTCACTTATGTCAAACCCCAATCGTTTTAATTTACCTGAGCTGTCATGTCAGTATCATAATGGAGCGATGTTACAGATTCTCTAATGGACTGTAAAATCCATTAGGATGACTACAAACTCCCCCGTAAGGTATTATTCAATCTAATCAGCGCCTGTCCAGATCAGCTTCTTTACTTAGACGTATCTCTTTATACATGGCAACTTGTCAGCTTCAATGAGAACAATATGACCTGCCTGGGGCTGAATGAGATTGAAAGGAATATCACAGTGATAACTCTCTGGGTCTGAGTCAAGCTTTTTTTTTTTTTTTTTTTTTTAAACTGTGATTCTTGCAACATAAAATGTCTAATTTCCTGCAGAGCTGACAAGTGCTGTTAGCTATTTCCTGCTTAACTCTGCAGCACAGTTTGAATTAGAGGATTGTGATGAGTTGCTGGTTGACTAAAAGTGCTTTTTTTTTTGTTATTGAACAGTTTGGGTAGGGTTGGGTAAGTAGGTCAGTTTTTTTTTTTCTTTTAGCAAAAAATATGTGTTTCAATATAAAACCTCTGTTGGTGCCTGTAGGTGAGATTGACCTTGAGATGCTCTCTGAGCTCCGTCTGAAGCACCCGGGGGTGACGGTGGATAACGAAGTGGTGGAGCCAAGCGGCCAGCAGCTACATAACTACAGAGGTACTTCCTTCATAGGCACACACTTATCTCACGTACCACAAATTCATACTGTGTGTGCGTATTCATATGCCCTCCAAAATATGTTTTCATATTTAATTTAACAGCAAATAAGGGATATACATTACTTTTTGTTGTATTTTTAATGCAGCGAATAAATCTTAAAGTGGCCCTTGGCTATCACTTTAGCATTAGTAATACAGTTATTCATGTATTAGTGGGTGAATGGTCCTTTAACCACCCGTTGGAGATTCGACCCTCATGTCAGCAAGCATCCACCTTTCTGAAGAGTCTTAGAGTAAATCCAGTAAAAAAAAAAATGTCTGCTGCTCTCTGGCCAGAAGTTTCACATGTTTCTAGTACTGCCAGTTATTCTCATATATACAGAAAATGTATTCAAAACTGTCATAATGAAACTTGAAAGTGAAGATGTGACCCCGAGGATCGTCATTTCTATCGCTTGTGTGGCTTCTCTCATGCATTGAGTGTTTATGATATTTTCACACCACATTTCTTGGGTTTTCTGTTGATGCGGTTGGAGGTACTGTAAGTGGCTCATTCAGTATCTGCTGACACACATCTTTGCCAGAATTAGTTTTGTTTGTTTGGGAGTTTAGTTTTGCAAATTGTGTTTTGCCTGCATTTGCCTCCTTTGAATCAGCATTATGTTCACAGCAAAGTCACAGGTTTGCGTAAGACAGCTGCAACACAATAAGTTCAATGTTGCTTCTTAGTAGCTAAATGTATAATTAGATGCACCCATCAGCCACAACAACAAAACCACTGACAGGTGAAGTGGATAACACTGATCGTCGTTACAATGTTCTGCTGGGGCACCTGGGGGCCTGGCATTCATGTGGATGTTACTTTGACACATAACACCCACCTGCAGACCGAGCATACCCCTCATGTCAATGGCACTCCCTGATGGCAGTAAACATCATTAAATAGCATTATTGTTTGTTTTATCCCTGCTGTTCATTCTTGTGTAAATATTGTGCAACACCAGAATTCTGAAAAAGACTCAGAGGACCAGAGATCCTGGTGGAACAAATAAAATGAAAATTATGACATTTAAAATAGAGTTTTATTGTTTGTAGAGAAGTTAATATTCATAAGACTTACCTCATTGATTTTATGGAAAAGAATAAAGGTCAGATCTTGAAACTTGCCAATAAGAGAAACAAAAGGAAAGCAAACATAGCGGGGGTAAATCTAAAGATGTGGGAATTACTCAAATCAACTCATAATAATAATAATAATTAGACAAACACAGATCTATTGCTGGCATTACTTAAAAAATATCTTTATTTGGAAACTCTGCTCTGTGTCAGTGTTGGTGTCACAGAAACCAGGTTTAGATCACATCAAATTTAACTGGAACAAGATGACTGCCACTGAGTTTGAGGAGCAGTGGAAAGTGAAGAAGATGACGAAGAAGGCTGACTTCATTCACATGATACAGGTCGGTGTTGCCAACACGGGGCTTCTGGCCCTCACTGTATTTTTGACACATCTAGGTCATATTCATTTGGTGGTGCTCCACAGCAATTAATCCCATTAGAACATCTGTCTAGCATAGCATTATAATTAGGTGCTCTATGAATCCAGTTACCAGCTCATTATCTGTGGTGAAATTGACAGATGCTGTATTATGTGAAGGATCCTGGAGCTACTATCAGCTTCTTCCAGAGTCTCCTCGACAAAAATGGGAAGCTTCTTATCATTCTAGTGTCTGGTAAGTGGATGGATCTAATCTTAAATTATCAAGACATTAGATCTTTTGGTCTCAGGCTAGCTGGGCTGTTTGCAGTCAGTGTACAGTACCTAGTGCTGACATATATACAGTATATGGATGAAAACTAGTTCAACTGTGTATATCAGTAAAAAAATACTACTGTGGTGATCAGAATTAGTATAGACCAACATAAGAAAACCTCTTGTCTGATTTATAATGGAGGTAGTGGGAAAAGCAGCTATTTATACATATTTTCTTCTGCTCAGTTCAGGAAGTGTGAGAAATAATGCAACCACTCGCAACACAATTAGTCATAATTATGTCCTAAAAATTGAATTTGATTAATTACCAAGCTCACCCTTCTGTTGATGTGACTTTGCATTGGTAAGCTGTACTTCATTGTTTTGAGCCACACCAGCAGCATGGATGGCAAGTCAGTCAGTTGGTCCACCACTTTGGTCCAGACTGATATACATATCAGCATTTTTGAGATGAATTCACTTGAAATTTTATGCAGACATTCATGGTTTACAAAGGATGAATCCTACTGATCCTCTGGCTTTTCCTCTGCTGCCACTTTGAACACCACTAACAGGGCAAAGGTTTTACTTATCCAGTAAAATATCTGAACATTCAGGGGATGGATGGGCTAAAAAATCTGCAGATATTCATGCTTGTCAGATGATGCACACTCAGGACTTTGAACCCTTGACTTGTGGCTGTTTTGAGTGAAATAAATGAATGCATTGTCCTAAAATTTGGTTCACTCATTCACATTCACCTCAGGATGTCTTTTAATAACTCTAATGACCCTTTCATCCAGTGCAGGTCAAAAAATTCAACTTGTCCAAGACTTTTGTTTTATGATCAAATAAAATTAATGACATTCCCATCAGCCTCAGCTGCTCCTATGTTTAATGCTAATTAGTAAATGTTAGCGGGCCGACAAGCTAAACTAAGATGATGAACGTGTTAAACATTATACCTGCCAGGGGAAAACAAGGAGTTCAGCAAACTGATCGATTTACAGCCTTTAATACTGCAAACAGACCAACATTTCCACAGTGCTGTGTCATCAGAGCCAAAGTGGACAAAGACATAAGGCACAAACACATACATAGTCAAGCTAGAACAGGTTAAACAGGCTTTCAGATCTGTTGCATAATGGATCCGAGGGTGGGAGTTGCCATAGCCAATGCCAGAGAGTCAAAAAAGAACACAGATCTATCTTAAAGTTAAAAAGATGTACAAAAAGTGAAAATTCTGCATCCATCAAGGGGAATCATTAAGAGGAAACACGTGTAATTCTTCATTTAGGCCAAAAGGCTAAAGGTTAACAATATGCATCCAGTATACCACGACTATGTCACCACCTCCAGAAGAGGGTGAGATTTGTTTTTCTTTAATGAAGCTGCAGCACAGTTTGGTTGTGTCTTTTTCGCAGTTTGATGTTCAAATATGTAAATCTTTAGAGCCTGAAGTTTGTCCTACATAAACGAAATCCCACAGACATGTCAGCATGCCGTGCCGCTGACACCTGATTCTATCTGCATACTGCTGGAAGATGTGCATGGAAGCCCTTCATCTAAACATCATACCTGCTTAGCATTAGCATTTTAGCATTGTCATTGTCAGTATGTTAGCATGTTGATGTTAGCATTTAGCTGGAAGTAGTACAGCCTCACAGAGCTACTGGCTTGGCTGCAGACTCTCAGTCTTGTTTTCGTGTCACCTGTTCTAGGTAAGAGCGGCTTCGGAAAGCTGTGGCGCACCTTCAGGAACCAGCTCTGTCACACAGAATTAAGTCAGTGTGTGACCACTAGCGACATCAAAAGCTTCCTGGACTCCAAGGGAGTGAAATACCAGAGCTACGAGCTGCCATCACAACTAGATATCACAGATTGTTTCACTGAGGGCGATGAGAAGGGAGAGCTGCTGCTTGATTTTCTCACAGAGGTGCTGGACTTCAGTAAGACAGCTTCTCCTGAGCTGAAAGCTGGCGTCATGGAGTTACTGAGGCACCCAGACTGCAGTGTAGAGTCCAACGGCAAAATTATGTTTAACAACAACCTTGGAGTGATAGTCCTAGATCAGCTCACTTAAAAACAGACTGGTAATATAGTGAAATCTGAAGCAAGCAGATCAATAACATAGTTCATTTTAAACATGTTTAATTTGCACTGCTTATACTTGACTACACATATGAACAAGCTTTTAGACTGTGTGCAAACACCTTGATTTACATGATCCGTTTTGTAAAAACCGTTTTTATTAATTTTATGTTTATGTTAGTGTCAATAGTTGTCTAATCCATGGTCGTGCAAAATGAAAGTGGCTTGATTGTAATTTTTCTTTCTCTAAACATGTTTTATTTCATTGTCATGAGCCAGCCAAACAAAATGTGTAGATCAGAGTTTTAATCAGCTTCAGACATCAGCTTCAGATTCGAGCGTCATATCATTTTTATGAGCTACAGCTGGCAGGTTGCGCTTCCAACCCCATTACACTGCTGCTCTCACTGGATCATCATACTTTGGAAATATTAAAATAAATGGAAAATTGAACATTTAATTTTCTGTGGAGACTGAGCTGTTAGTTTTAGATAAACTGTGAACACACGTGGAAATGTCTGGATTTTGTGTCCTCGCCTATGAACGATACACAGTGAAGTTTGTTTACATCACTGAGAGAATTTGACAAATTAAAAACCAGGACTTGTTTCTTCTCTTCTTTCTATTTTGCACAGTCACTGTTGTTGTTGTAATTTGTGTGGAAAAATTAACATTTGTCAAATAAAAAAAGAATATTTATATGTATATGTTGTATAATTGTTTCAGCTGCAGTATAATTTCCATATTAATCATTGTTAGACTTTAAAATACACACCACTTACTATTATGCAGTTGATAAGTCTGTCAGATGGATGTTTATATAGATGTGTACTGGCCAAACTGTCTACTGTAACTGGTTTTGGGGCTCTAGTGTGGCTTATAGATGCAAAATTAAACATATCAACCAAGTAAGCAGGACAGCAGGGTTTGTATTCTAACTGCAGTAACTCTACACAACTTAAATGTGATTATACTCTGAAAAATATGCCTGTTCAGCTTTGCAACCTGCACCACTTCTGTGTAAATGTGATTATATTGGTTAGATAAACACTTAGTGACTGTCTTCAGCCAAAATAATAATCTTTTATATATGAAATATTGGCACCATCTTGTGGGCAGCTTGTGTAACTGAAATACTAGCTGACAAATCAAGGACAAATAAAATAACTTTAATAAATCACTGCTCACCTGTATCATCAAAAACGCTAAGAAATTTCTGACACAAACACAAAACTAGGCAACAAACACTAAAAATACCTGAAATACTGCTGGAAAAACTGAAAATGAACAAAACTCTTACCATCTTTTTTTCAGCCTTGAACCTGGAATGACTGGACTCGCTATACACCAGTGAGGGAGCACACCTGTTTGTGTTTTGGCTTGTTAGTATTTGGAACTTGAGTTATAAATGATGATGCAATCAGGGCAGTAAAACCTATCTGTAACACGAGCTGCTCTTCCACAGCCAGTTCGTTGCACATTAATTTAATTTGTGGGAGATCTCTTTGAGATGATGGCAAAACAGGAAGAAACTGGATGTTATCCAGCTTTTTTAAAAAGCAGAAAAGACTGCTGAAAAGTTCTCATGCTAAGCAGTTATTTAGTCGTGAGTTATGTCAAAGGATTCAGTCATAATAAAGGTATTGACTTGTTATGACTGAACTGAAAAATACAGTAAACTATGTGCTTCACCAGTGTAGAGCAATCTAAAGCAAATAATAAGCTGCCCTTTGTAAATCACCATTGAAACACCTCTTTGGCACAGTCACTTTCCAACCTTCATAAAAGTAAAACCGAATTGCATTTCAGTGCTGAAGTGTTTCTATTATTTTGTCCATGCCATTTTCACCTCTGCCCAGGAGTTTGTTATACGTACGTGTTTCTTACTTTGTCAGGCTTCTCCTCACAAACTGCTAAGTTTCATTGAAGTGAAGGAGAATATCAGCTCAGTCCTGCGAAATCTGGTGCTGATTCACTTATGAGTGATTTTGGTTGAATATGCAGATTTGGATCTAAACCACTCAGTTTATCCTGTGGAAGGTCGCACGGGGCTGGAGCCAGTCCTATTTCACATTAGCGAGATGTGGGACCCTGAAAAGGCCTGCAGTGTATCACAGCGTTAACACATACACACATAGACAAACACACTCATAGTCCCAGCAAATTAGACTGGCCAATTCACCTAATCTGCATATGTTTTCAGGACTGTGGGAGGAAACTGGAGTGCCCTGAGAAAAAGCTCCATCCAGCCGATGGAATCAAAGCCCTTCTTGTTCTGCAGCAATGCAGATTCGATGTTTTGTTTTTTAAATAACTGGGAAGAAAGACTAAAAGACTGGGTAGCCTTGGTGAAGGTACGTGCCCTCTAGTGATCTGTTGTTTGCGGCATGATGTTGTTTTTACATGAAGTTTGACGAGGCTGTAATGTGACTGAAAGTGCTGAAACAGGTAGCTTTGTGATGTCATACATGTTAAACACTTCATCCTCATGTTTTCACATATGTGTTCATTTTTCACAACTTTGCTAGAACACCTTTCATTTTAGAGGTCAGTCCACATAAAGCTACATGTCAGGTTCTCTGTTAGAAATGACCGGAATTTTTAGTATTATATTTAGTATTATGCAGGAGCTGCAGAAGTTCAGCTTTAGCTGGTTACTAATAAGATGTTTCCCTTATTAGTGTGAAGCCCAAAACACTCCAGATCCTGCCTGCAAAGGTTTTTAACTGCATAAAAGTGGGCGCTTATATATCACTGTAAGTATGTTGAGTGGTTAAATTTAAATATTAAACATTTGAAACATTTTTCTGTTGAGATTTTGGACTCTCCTGAAAGACTAATGAGGCTGATTTTGAAATGCTGGAATACATGCATGGATAGGATTCTGGTAGCAGCTGCAGCCCACTCTGCTGGAAAAGCAAAGTTCATCTTTCAAGAGTTACACAACAAAAGCCAATGAGAGCAGAGCCAGCCAGGCTGTGGGAGGGGGGCATAACTCTGCAACTCAAGAGTGGAGGAGCAAGCAACTGTCCTTACTCTCCTTGTATTCAAGGTAATTGAATATTTACAACGCATAATTGATGTCTACCTTATTTAAAGTTAGGCTTTGCATAGTTGTTACGGTTTTCGCATGCATGAGTCAATGCTATTTGTCTGATTACGAACCTATATGTGTAATGTATTCCAGCAGGAATCGGTCATGGCTGCAGAAGCAAAGCAGACTTGTTATGAGGGCAGTTCTGTCCAAAGCTTTCAGTTCTACCTGGAACAGTCAGGAGAGCATGAGGCCATTCTCCAGTGTGTTCACAACATCCTACCAGGATTATTTAAAAGGTACAACAAGAAAAGCTTTCAGCTATCTTAAAACTATTTCACTTCTGTTAAAAGTTGGAGAATTTTCCTTTCAGACTGAGACAAAATTGCCAGTGATTTCATGCGGGCATAAAGCTGGCAAAGACAACCAAAATGACCTTCTGTTGGGCAAAAATCTATTTTATTGTGCTTGTGCCAGTTTTCGTTATCCAAACAACCCTGATAACACTGAAATAGTTGCAAACAGAGTAGAGAAATGAGTTTTCTTGACTTGGAAAAAAGAAATTAAAAACAACAACAAGGTGAATGACTAACATCTTCTTAATTTGGAGCAAAGTTTGAGATGAATCCTTCTCTTCTTTTGTCCTCACATGATTAACGTGAACTGTAGTGTTTGCAGTCTTTTATTCAGTATAATGTATGTCAATAGGAAATATAAGACGCTGCTGTTGTTAAAGTCAGAAATCTCAGCAATCAAATCAGAAGCTACGAAATTATTGGTGCGAATTAACATTCTAGTGACACACATACATATCACTTTTCATGTACTATCGATGATGAAAATGTATGTATTAAGTTTTTCATTTATCATGTGTTGAGGCAGAACTGGAACAGATAAGAGCAGTCTGGATGTTCTCGGTGTCGGAAGTGGTGGAGGTATGTGATGAGATACAGCAACTGCTAAGTGTTGTATGGACACTTGCTGTTGTGGTTACTAACTACAGTGTCTTGTTATTGCAATGCAAAGATCTACGAGTGCTCAAGATTGCATTATGTGTTTAAAGAAGTGGCTTTAGATACAGTAAAGACCAGAAGGAAATACATTGTTCTATGCTTTATCATGTTCAGTATTTCTTCTGCAGTATTTCTTTTGACTTAAATCTCCCCAACAGCTGGATTTACTGCAATCAGGAGGTACGCAAATCCACATGAAGTAAATACCCTATTTAGATACAGGATGTACCCAGAGTTTACTCATTCAATCACAGACCCTGAATTAATGTACCACCACTGACTGTTAGCAGTTTTCTTTCTTCAGCATACATCAAACTAAAACAACATGGCTTCTTAATAACAAACCCCTGTCACTACTGTCTCTGAACATAAATGCATGCTAGATGTATGCTCCTGAATATTAATACATTACCAGTTGAGGAGGTGGAAGTTGACTCAGGTGGTGGGGCGAGTTAGCCAGAATAAACAGCATTTTTTATACAAGTGTCTAATGAGTGAGTCAAACTGCTGAAACCTCATATTTACTTCATATTTGTTTTACAAAAATACTGTAAACTTTGTCCCCAATCACTTACATCGGAAGCACATTAGGAAGAGTCCTGTTTCCTGTTGTAGGACCTAAATACTAGTTTGTGTGCAGACTCTCTCAGTTTGTCCAAATACTGAACTAAAATGTAAAGTACGTTAAACAGAAGGGCCCATGTAAACTAATGATCTGCACATCATCATCATGGGGCTAATAATGAGAGACACGACCAAAGACCATGCCTGTGGGGGATAGGTATAGGTTATAGGAGGACAGTTCCATCAAAGCCCCTGCAGTTAGTACAAGTTCAGGACAGGTATTGTGACTTTGCTTTTTGGACATTCAATTTAAAAATTGTGCAATGACAAGAAGATTTTGGGGTTTACCTTAGAGCCTCTGGGCTTTGCATGTTCAGTCAAAGCTCCTGCAGTTAGTACAAGGTCCCACTACATGTCAACTTAGGACATAAATAACAATGATTATTGCACAGCAGCAAGATCAAAGTCACTGCACATGTCCCAGGTGATAAGACTGTGATGATAAGACTCACTCACTCATATGTTGTGTTTCCAGCAGGTTTGGGGAAATTACATGGACTTCATTTCCTATCCTTAACCTAAACCTAACTTTACCTTAACTTTAACCCAAGTCTTCACCCTAACATTTAATGATTTATGCTATGGGAACCTGCATTTTGTCCCCATAAGAAAGGCGAGTCCCCACAACAAGAGTAACACATGTCCACACACACACACTCTCACGCACACACTTGACCTAAATATACTTTACATGTCCACCTTAAACTAGTTTTGAATGTTTGAATGTTGAAATAGAATTTGGGGAATGGGGTTTTCAGACTGAAGCAGCAATGCACTGAGGCTTCCTGGTTCATTCCAGGTGAGGTGGACACCCAGATGCTCACTCTGCTGCAGTCCACATTCCCTGCTGTCCCGATCACTGCTGAAATTGTGGAGGGCAGCTCTCAGCTCTCAGCCAACTTCAAAGGTATTGACGATTCAAAACACCATCAGTGAAATGCTACGGTTTTATAATGTCGGGATTTGTACTTTTCTCTCTCTTTGTCTTAGTAGTAGTAGTAGTCCTTTTTCAGATAACTTGTGCATTAAACGTCAGAAAATAACACAGTTACCTACAGCCAGTTGGAGATTTGAGGGGAAAAGTCACCCCCTTATTAGCAAAATGACCTAAATACAGGCCTCTTGTTAGCCTGTCATCCCCACTCTCCATCCACTAGTAGCAGAGAGTGCAGGTGCAGAGAGGTTGCTGAGTTTAATATGTTAGTCTGGTCTGCCTGACTCATTGATCCTTCATCTGACTGAGGTTTGTGTTATTTCCAAGCTATATGTCCGTGACTGAATTATCAGTAATTACCTGTAGCCTGACTGTGCTGTGTATTGATAAATCCATGGAGCTGTCCATGGTGCTGAAGTAGCAGACAGCTTGGCAATTACGCCTGTCTGTCAGTTTTTGTCTTGTGTTTATAATATTCTCTAAACTATATTCTACAATTAATCAATTATATACTATATTGTAGCCTATATACTCTAGAGAGTCGAGTCAAAGTGGTCAAATTTGACAAGTAGCTACATGTAGTCAAGGAAGAGTGAGAGGATCGTAGAGGCACACTGCCACCTGTAGTATTCCTGTAATATTCCTATGATCACTCACTAGCGCCTGTACTGCTGAAAATACACATCCAGACTAAGCTTGGGATGGGTGTGTGTGTGTGTGTGTGTGTGTGTGTGTGTGTGTGTGTGTGTGTGTGTGTGTGTGTGTGTATAACTACATATGTAACACTTTCCATACGTGTATATGTTAGAAAACCCATGAGGTCTGTAGATTTTCTCAAGCTACCAATTTGTCATGAGACACAATGCAGAAAACAGAAGTTGATGTATATTCCTAATAAAATACATCAAAATCAGGTGTAGCTGTAAAATCAGACCGAACTTCCTGCCTGGTAGATGTGTAAAAGAGGGGAAAACCATCATCCATGTATGTGGGAACATGCATGAGGTATCTGCTGAAGTGCATCAGATCTGAATCCATGTGATCCACAGATCTGAACATCCAGTCAAAGATCTCTCTTTTTATTCTCTTTTTGAACATAGCGCTAACTTTGCATTGGTTTTGTATCTGTGATTATACCATACACATAAGTATTTTTGTTTTTTATGTCCAACTTACAGCTTTGGTAGCAAAGAGCACCAGCCTTCAGAGGATCCCATTTGTTTGGCATATCATGAACAGTGAGGAACATGAGAGGCAAGTCAATGCAAAGGCAGTCGTGAAGAGATTTGACTTCATACACATGATTCAGGTATTCTGACTTTGCTTTTTGGACATTCAATTTAAAAATGGTGTAATGGCAAGGAGATTTGGGAGTTTACTTTGGGGGCCATTTTAGCAAGTACATAAACTAGAATGTCTGTTTCTCACTCTGCGTGAGCAATGAGATTTATTTAGCTCACCACTAAGTCCTCGAATTCATTGGGGAGCTTCTACCGAACAAGTGTATAATTATTAGTGCTATTAAGAGGTATATATAGCTGTATATTGTATCTTCCGACATACGTCTCCCTGATTTAACTACAGTGAGTGAACGCACTGTGGGCTTGCAGCTTCAATCCCAAAAATCCAATTAAAGTTTCCCCACAACTCTCTGCTTGACAGATGATCTACTATGTGGATAACCTCACCAATACAATCAAGTTCTACCACAGCCTTCTGAAGAACAACGGCAAGCTCATGATAATCATTGAAGCAGGTAAGTAGAGCTTATTCCTCCTAACCTGCGCATTAATCTTTACCTAAGCACAAAGACATGTACCATTCTGCATTAATTCATTTAATTTAATCTCATACTATCCAGCTAACAGTGGCTGGGACATCCTGTGGAAGACATACAGAAAGGACCTCCAAGACGACGTCATCACAGAGTACCGCTCATCAGGAGACATTATCGCCTGCCTGAAGAGCCAGGGTCTGAAGTATGAGGAGCACGCCATTCCCAACACCTTCGACATCACCGAGTGCTTCGACCCAAACAGCCAGACTGGACAACGTCTGCTGAATTTCATGACGGCGAAAGACTTCTACCAGTCCTTCACCCCAGAGATCAGAACGGGCATGTTGGACCTTCTCAGAAACAAGTGCAGCACGGAGAAAGATGGCAGGGTATTCTTCAACAGTAACATGAGCTGTATACTGGTGCATGCTTGAGCGAGTTCATACATTCTGATTCCTCTTCTTGCATTCGCTTTTGTATTTCGATCAAAAGTGCAGTATATATGCTAAGATTTTTGTTTTTAGCCTTTTCACCCCATTTATTCTGTACCTGGATCAATATGATCAATAAAAACAATTCAGTTGCTATTTAGTTTTTACTTTTATCTTTATTTTCACTATGTTGTGTCTTTGTTTTATGTCTTTTATTGTGAATTACTTTGCGGCATCTGATCTAGAAACGGGCTATAGAAATTATTTTTATTTATACGTACTTACCACATGCCAAACAGATAGAGGTAGCGACTAGCTGGGGAACATAGTGGAGCGTTTAGCTGCTAATGGACCAGATTTTATCCTCAAACATAAGAAGGTGAAAAGAGCTAAATGTAGAGTAACTATTTCAGGTGGCCAGAAACACAACCCCATTTGCTCTGCTGGATTTGGAAGTGGGGCAATTGTTTGCCAACAAGTTTTGCAAAATCAACACAAAAGGTGATATGTCAGCTGTGTTCACACGCTGCGTACAGAAGGATTTAGCTGGCTCAGGTGTTTTTCACCAATATGGGGTGTCGCGTCAGGACAGGAACACCGGATTTGTGAAACTTCAGGCTGGGTACAATTTGTACACAGTCTTTCAATCTTAACCATCTGTTTGACACAATGCAAGACTACACAAGAAATAGACATAAGAGCCCAAATAACAAGAGTGGGTGAAATTTCACACAAATTAAATAAATGCAGTGTGACGCCTGGCAGGTTTCTGTCTTACTTACTGTCTGTCATCAAAGCACACCACAGGTAAGGTTTACTTAGATTAAGTCCTTTCACAGTGACTGACTGGGTTGCTAATGGTGCTTTATTAGTCTGTATGAACATGGGACTCCACTTTATATCCATATCTATAGAATTGGCTTTAAATGGCAAGTTTGATGCCTTAAAGCATAAAATTCATTGAAAAAATACAGAACATTATGTTTTTATACACATTTGCTGTAAATTCCTAATAACAATTCCATAATGAAATGGAAAGGAAAGTCATTTTTAATAAAAATGTTCCGTAAAATTCACAGTCAATACGATGTAATAAGACAAAGATACACACTAAAGCTGTGATGAGATGATTTTGAAAAACATTATTTTACTTACCTAAGCAACAGCTTTAGACACTATCATATTTCCCTTGAAAAAAACCTAATTTGTGACTGTATGGAGACACAAGTAAGCTCATTTTATGGAGCTTTTTATATTTAACTGTAATGTAGTAACTGGCAACTTTGGCAAGTTTGTCTTTATGATTTTTGTTTTTTCAGTGCAGCTTGTTCCTGATGCCCCAGAGTGGAAAATAAATAAATAAATCAGTTATTGCAGGACGAAACTTCATGCCTGGAAAAGTGAAACTGCTATCAGTTACTTTTTTTTCCAATTGCACTTGGTATGGTAGTTTCCAAGTTGCTAGCTAGGCAGCCCTGCTTGAGGCTGTCACATTCACTCAGTGGGACCACAAAGAGAGCTACTAGCTAGGCGGCAGTTAGCCTCAGTTCGTGCCACTTTTACATTGTGACAAAAAAAATCTGAAGCATGCCATGATCTTTTTGAAACCGTATCCATTCTCCAGTGCTAATACAGAGGCTGTTTCCTCAGACGTTGGGAGCGTCTTTGGTTGTCTGGCCCAAACTACATCCACTTCATGCTATTCACCTTAAAGCCAGCAGATGGTACCACGTGTCTGAGGATACAGGTGATCCTCTAGCTGCGCTCCACTGCTGTAATCCAGTAGATGGCACACTGATCTTACATTTAGACATGACATGACAGCCAAGAGTGAGGACAGGAACATTAAACATAACCAAAAACAATCTGCCTAATGTGTGGAAAATAATTGCTTTGGAGCCATTTGTTATTTGCCTCCTGTGCTCTCTGTCCTCACTCAGCAGGAGAACACTGAGACACTTGTGACAGTAGCATGAACACAGTGTCTGCCACGGCTGCACGTGCCCAAAATCCCGTCAAACTGCCGAGGCCTTGTCTCAAGCTATCCGGCAAATGTATTCTGGCTGCTCATTTACCTCATTAGCTTTAATAGATCAGTAATTGAAATTCATCAGAAATTCTTGTCAGTGTACTCCCCCCTGATGTCAGTGGGCTTTCAGCACCTGCTCAGGCTCCATTACCGGGGGTCCTCGCTGGGCCCTCTCATACTGCCGAGTGACAGAGCATTAGTCACTGAGATAATCAACCTCAAGACACTGTTTGCCGCTAATGCTCTTCAAGAACTATTTACTTCACATGCCAGTTGGTGTCTTATCAGAGAAGAAGTTCTCCGCTAGATAAATGTGATGAAATGTTCGCAGATCACCTTGTTTTTGAGATGACTGATTACAGAGGTGTTAAACAGCTGGATGCTGTTATATTGTTAGCTGCATATTGTTTTTATTTACAGTCTGCCGATTGCTCATTCGTTGATGGCTTAATGAAGCCGTGTCTCTCCAGAGTGTTTGATGTAAATTTCCGTTTCCCTACGGAGCTCGCTGTCTTTGTTTTGTGCTGTGAAAATAGTGGTGTGAGCGTGAAATACTGAATCTTTTGCCACTGTGCACAGGTCAGACATTGCAGCCGTGCCAAAATGTTGACATGGCTGTGTGAGACGTCCCGGTGAAAGCCTTCATCAGAAAAGAAAGCAGCTTCCTTCAGTCCATCTGGCCAGCTAGCAGAGCTGAACCTCCAGCCTCTGGCTCTGAGCAGCTTTCAGTGTACCATCATTCATCTTTAGCGTAATGAGGAAACAGGGCATGTGTTCAAAGTGTGAATATTATTATTATTATTTCATCTTGACCCGAGTATATCTCAGTTATTCTATTTTCTAATATAGTGACTTGTTTCACACAGTAAAGACAATTTGGGCCACATGCATTGTACGTGCAGTTTGCTCTCTGCTCGTTCCTAAATAGGAAGCTTGTTTTAAAATGAAAGACTTCCTGCGAGCAGCAGACTAGAAAAGTCTTTGCATTATGTCTACTTGTTGCCTTTCAGTGCTGAGGCTTAGTGCAGTGGCGATACTTGACTTCAGGTAAGCCAAGGTTGCTTTAATTCTCCTGGAATAAATTAAATCACTGAAGGGGCCAAGGTATCAAAAGGACACAAATTTCCCCAGTAAAAGAAATAACATCTACACCATCTGAGCACAAAACTAAAGCGACACATATTTTCCAAAACTTGCATAAACATTATTCTTTATAGCACTTAACGCATCATTAACAACATCTTGACACCGACAAACACCTTAACGCGCACTGCACCTGACAAAATCATTACCAATATTAAATGAAAGAATTTTGTTGAAGGTAACTTCACAGCCAATGGTTTGACAGTGAATAGATGTTGATACTGCTGGAAGTAATCAGTGTTCATATCCCTTATACAGCAAATAACAACATGAAGCTTCATTTCCCTGCATGTCGCCCCCTAATAATTTTTATTTCCAGAGCCTCTGAAAACAAATCACCATCTGTAATATCAAACTGTGAGAATATACAAGGATTAAAGCTAATCTGTCGTTTGCACATAACTGCCCACATCCCACTTATTCTTTAAGACGAAGCAATGATGCCATTTTGGTATGTTTCTAAGCTCACTGTTTGGCCAAATTGACTCTTCAGATGTCTATCTGCTTTAATACTCCCCTTCTCTGGTCCCCTTTTCTATGGAGAGCCAGTATCAGACCAGAAGTATCTTTTATCAGCCATCATGTCAGTGTACAGACCTCTCTGAGACCAGAGCAGGACATACAGTGGCCCTAAAATACATCACACACACTTTAATGGGCAGAGGCTGCAGCCGGGCCGTGAAATATAGCTCTGATACTAGTCCTGTAAATGGCTGGCCTCTGCCGCGTATTTCATTCTGGAGAATTAGTCCTGTTTAGCAGCTGCTGTTATATAGCAGCTGTCCTCCACAGGTCTGAGTCAGGCAGAATAAGGCTATTTGAATGATGATGCTTTGGATTTTTCCACCCCTCTTTTTAAAATTCTGTCTTACTTCAATTAAATAAATAAAACAAAGTGGAAATTCGAGTTGCTGAATTCAGTCTTTTTCTGCCAGTGAGGTTGAATTGTGTTGCATAAAAGTGATCTTATAGCCTCGCAGGCTTAAATCAATCCGAGGCGATTAACCACAAATCAGAAAGGGCGCAATGAAGTGACTCTGCTCTAATCAAGTTTACCTTTGTCTGTCTCATTAATCTAGTGATTCGAGGCCTTGTAGTCAGATTTTCAGGACTGTTCCTGTGGGTGTGAATATGGAGAATTGCTACAGATAAGCGATGGCGCCATATTTATTCTGCATGCCACATATTGCACCAGTAGCGCAAGAGATAAACCAGGGCAAAAATGCCACTAATTGACCCCTTCTGTTCATATCTTGATCAATTACAGATAACTCAGCACATTTAGTGATTTCAGAAATTATATATTCCAGTTTAGGCCTTTTGTTTTTGTGCTGCAGCTGTGAAACTTCTCCTGTCGAGAGGAAAAGTTCAAGTGAAAAATAGGCTACTTCTAAAGAATTTTATGTGTGCCTGACAAACGGTGATAACAGTTCGGAGAAACAACTTGATATTGACTCTAAGCCATGCTCTTTTAAGCCTATATTTGCTCATTTGATAAAAGTGACAGTGACTCTCACTGTCACTTGTTCACTTTGTCAACTGAGAGAGCTCCTGAGGGCAAGATCCTCCTTAATTACACTCAGTGACGTTTACCCTCACTAAACACCCCAGTTCCCCTCGCATGGTGCAGTGTTTGGGGCTGTGCTTGTCAGTTACTGTTGTTGGATGTGGATGAAAAAACAAAAAAAGCCTTATGCAATGTCACCTCTTTTGCTCATGTAGTTTTTGCTCAGATGACTAAGGTTAGAGCGATGTATTGGTTATCAGCAATGGAGTAGTTCTTAGATAGCTGACAGATACCTCTAATGTGGTGTGACTTCCTCCAAAAGCATATTGTGTTTACATTCTTTTTAATTTGCACATTTTCTATGTTTATATAACTATGAGTCTAACTAAGTCAGTTATATTTAACTTTAATGTATCCCAGAGTTAATCACTGCATTGGTGATGTAGATCAGTCTGCCTTAATGAGCTGTTCACATTTAATTAGTCTGAGATTCAAAAGAAAATAAATAAGTTAATGTTTGGAGGTTTGGTGAGGAGAATAAGCATAAGAATCTTTAGTAAACACCACATTATGGCATAAAAATCTTCAAATGAAAAACGCTGAATATTTCTATAGTGACTTCAGTGTACTGGCAGAGGCCTCTAAAAATCCTTATCATTTAAACCCTACAGATGATATCTGCTGTGTTTTATTGCTGTTATTACTGAGGATGATGTCTGTCCCTCCTGCAGCTATGTTGGTGAACAGATGCAGGACTTGCGCTAAAAACTGATCATGACACAGAGCAGTCCTGCCAGAAGTTAATACCAGTAGCGGGGATATTTGTACTTAATCCCTGTCATGAAAAAAAGAAAATAAGACCTTACATTTCCCTGCAGATCTGCTGTGGTTTTATTATTCTTCAGTGCAGTAATCAACTAGTATCTCGTCTTTTGCTTTTATTAAATGCCGTTTCTGGCTCACATCCATTCATTGGATCTTAAATATCCTCCCTCTCAGGGGTGTGGGCTTGATTGTGCATAGGAAATGAAGTTGGAAACTTTGGAGCTCTATTTAAAGTGCGGGTCCCTGGAGCAACCCCTCTGTCTTAATAACTTACGATCAGGATCCCCGGGTCCTTCCATTTTATTTCGCCCCGCCGGTGTTCCCAACTAAACCCATTCTAATGAAATGTTCTGCTAAATTGTAAAACGGTTCTGTTTTCCATCCATAAAAAAGGTGTTTACAGCTCTGGTGAGAATCTGAACACAATAAAGATGGTTGTTTAACTTGATAATTCACAGAGCAGGTGAATGGGGGTATTATCTGCCTCATTTAGGAGCTGAGTCACTCTGAAGCTAGCACACCTCTAATAGAGATTGGGGCCATTTGAGGAGTTTCCCTGCAACACTGACTCCAAGTGAGAATCAATGCAAACCACAAATGCTGGTATTTTATTATATTCTTTGTGCACTTTCATTTTGTCTGGACTGTTTGAAACCATTACAGCTCGAGTCATAGAAAACAGGTGGATGCTTTGAAGCACATAAAAGCAGGCAAGCAAGTTATGAACATATGCACGTGTCTGATGTTATTATAAAAACAGGACGGGGTTTTGGTTTTAGAGTTCTGGTGCTGTGGTATTTTCAGACATTCACAACGCTAAGGTTGGGTTTCCCTGCATCTGGAGCTGCGTAGCAGATTGAGGAAAATCATGATGGATTAACAGATGTCACATCATGCTACATTTGTTGCAGCGTTGCTCAGATATTTGTGTGCATAGCATTTTTTTCCTCTCACTTCTCACAAGGTTCGATTTTACTAGCAAATCAATACAGGTATTGATGGGCGTCAGATAAAAACCATTATGGCAACCAGCTCTAATTCTTCAGCTGAATTGATTTCATTTTAAATGATCCATGTACATCCAGTGGAGCACACCACCACTGTGAGTGTGTTTTACCTTGACTTCATGCGAGAGAGACGTTATTCATCACCAAGAGAATGTCCCATCTTCACACCCCAATAAAAAGCAGAGTAATGAAGCTTCTGTGGGTGCTGTCACCCCAACACTGCTTTATAAAGGATGACACAATTATATTTTACCAGCTCACCAAAAATGCTGACAAGCCCTGGTTCAATAAAAGGCAATCTGTACCGAGAGAAGCAAGCTGGTTTCTTCGCTCTGGAGTCATAGCTCATGAACTACAGGGTGTCGTTGCCTTGAGATGCTCCTCAAAGAACATTTTCTCCTCACAATTAAGCCAGAAAAAAGTGGGTGTGATGATATTAGGAATAAAGAGTGATATATCAGTTTTGTTTTAGAGAGGTTTAGTCTTGTCATGCTCTCTCGTGTCCTGTGCAGCATATTTCTTTCTTGCTGGGAAAATAGCTTTACATGTCTTTTCACAGGCAAATTTGAACTCCACATTTTCCCCTCTCAGAAATGCATAAACAGGCATGACATTTGCCTCTGAGCAAACAGAGGCTAATGCTGCATTACCGTCAATCAGTCAACTTGGTAAATGTTTGTTTAAGTATGATGGATGATGTGTCGACAACATTAAAAGGCGACCGCTTCCTAAACCTGAAATCTTGCATATTCAGAGACAGTCGGCGTGATGCTCCAGACAGCCGACCGCCGACGCCCTGCTGCTTGATGCTTACCAGCGGCACGATGTGGCAGCCTCTTAGCGGACAGCGTGTTTTTTCCTTGGAGAGAGACACATCTGGCCTTGGATAATCTCTCTTTAGTCTTCTACTGTGTAATACATGCAAAGCTCTGCTCCGTGTAATTCCCCAACTGCTCTTTTTTTCCCCTGAGAGGGGGAAGAAGGCCAGTAGTATGAAGTTATTACTGAATGTTTTTAACCTACTCCTCCTGTTACCACTGTCAGTAGTTTGTCCAAGCAAAAGTATCTTAAACCAAAGACAGAACAAGAACTACAAAAGTACAAGTAGGGGCTTGATAACACATTTCTATTTTTTAAATCTGGACTATTTCCACTTTCTGATGATTAAAAAACCAAGCCCAAGAAAAATAAATGTGCCCCAGTGAGCTAAACAGCAGTCACTGGCAGCTCAAAATGTATAGTTATTCATTAGCATTGTTGATTGGTGTGCAAGTAATCCATAAAAATGTCATAATTATGCTTTGTGAAAGGAAATCAGGACAAAATTGAGATTGGAAATCATGCAATGTTAATGGTAATGAAGTGTGCGGTGCGTAGCTGCATGCCTCGAGCCCTTGGAATATAATGCATACTAGCAGTGTCTCACTTGTTTATTTATTAACACAGGAATTGTCTGCTTCACTTGCTATCACTGAGGCTTGACAGCTGCAGAGTCCAGGTGATGCATGAGCCAATATGTGGACTGGAGAGGGCTCAACGTCGCACATCAATATGAAAATCAGTTTCTGGCAGAAATAGCCCAAGGCGGTACATCCAGCTCCAAAAAGTGACTAATCTTAGGGTCATAAACCCTGCACAGGATGCCTAGGGTCTTTTTAGAGACAGAATTCAGAAATGCCATCATTTTCCATTCCACAAGCCAAGGACCCTGCTCCTTGCATTAGCAGATTTCTTTTAATAGTGTGTGAAATAGTGGGGTTGCCAGAACTAAGCAAGAGCAAATAAAAGAGAGAGCGGGGGGATAGTGAAAGGTGACCTTAGTCTCTGGAACGCCAGATTAAAAACTTCAAATGCTCAGCCAGAGGCTCTCCTAAAGAAACAAAAAGACCACAGGCACAATGTTACAGTAGATGGAGGTAGCTGCCAAATATCATCTTCTTACAGAGAGGGATTATGAATTTCACAAGGCAATGGTGGTCCCATTGGTGAGAATATTAGTTCACACATTGTTCCCCAGATCTGCATATATTTCTGTTTATTTTTTCCTTTCCTGACTTTCAGAACTTCTTAGCAGCGGTTGCCTTCTGAAAAAGAGTGCATTGTGCAGACTATTTTGAAATGTTTAGTTCTTATAGAAAACTTTTATGGTATATAATATGTTGACTAAGACTTACACAGCACAGTAGCTAGAATACAATGTTGCCATTGTATGTTTTGTACATTTCATATGTATATTGTTTCTATAATGGATGTCAAAGGGATGGAGTTCACATTACCAGTACATTTATATGATCTGAGTTTTTCTTATCAGGAGGCAAAGGGGATGGTGGTGGTGTCACTGCTAGACGAGATGACTGCCAAGCAGCACAACAGCGTTCAACGACAAAGCAGGTATTTTAACAAGATGTTGGGACATTTTCGAGCTGTGTTTGTGGCGACAAAATGAGTATTTCCAGCCAAAACATGACCTTTTCCTAACCCTAACCAAGCATTTTTTTGCACCGAAGCTGAACCAGAACTTAACCACAGTGTTGTCGCAACATAAAATAGAAACATAAACATAAAATAGAAACATAAACATAAAGGAACATAAAGAAAAGTAAAGTTTAAAAATATGTTCTTTGCAGATATGTACAATGACAACATTCATTCTGGACTTACATGAGGAACCAATAAAATAAGTTACTGGAAGAAAACACTCTGGCAATGTTTTCACGTTGGCCAACAAAACTGAAACTGATGATAGAATGATGATTATATAACTCTCCATAAAGCTATTATGTTGCAGACACTGATATATCTGCAAGTCACAAAATGCTTATTAGCATGAAATCAGCTGTTTAAATTGTTTAATTTGGTTGACAAATATAAGTCTCACAAAATGAAAAAGGCTTGCTGCCCTTTTTTCTTTGTGGAACAAGTGGAGGGAATAATCTGTTCTATACTTAGTGTTTATTCCAAACTGTTTCCAAGCAGCAACCAGCATACTGCCACTCATTTGAACGAGTGGACGTTGCACATTATAGGTGAACAGGCGGCACTTCCTCAGTCCCTCAGTGGCTTGATAATAACTCAGCTTTCTTAATTACAGGCCCGGCTTCACAGAAAAAAAAAAAATAGCAAGAAAATGATTTCACTCATGAGGAAAGTGAAACAATGGCTCTCCAAATCCTTGAATGGATTTCTATCTCAAAGCTCATGGTGGAGACAGTTTGAACTGTAGCATCAGCGGCTGCTTTAATTACTGTTCAATGACTTTACTCTGAGTCCTTGACCTAGTTTAGATTCCTTATCAAAAAACAGTCATGCTCTGAGAAAAGATTACTTTTTAAACTTTGGGAAGAGGGGAGTGCAGACAGAAAACAAGCTAATGATATTGCACAAATACATGGAGGGGGACACAGCCCAGAGCCATTTGGAAAGCAATAGCCCATTCCAAGATGTGGCATCGAGCTGGCATCCACACAGCTCTTAAATTCCTTTTCTCGAGCCAGATGGCTATGGAATTACACATTTTTTAATCTAAAGCATGAACCTCTCTAGGCTTGGGGAAATCTTCTTGGGATAGCCATTTTGGATTTATTTGTACAAGAGGCAGTCTCTTGCCTCGGGGGCAATATTTGATGGTAAATATGAAGTTTGACATTGAATGTCCTAAGTCCACTTGGTTATACTCTGAGAGATAAGTCAAACTCACAAACCGGGCTGCTGATTTGAACAAATAATCACTATGTTTCTGGTTAGTTTGAAATAAACTTGGTGTCTTATATATTCAGATATGCTATCAATATGAAGAGATCCTTAAATATTTCAAGGAATATTTGACATTTTGGGAAATACTGTACAGTTATTCATTCACTAGCTGAGAAATTTGATGCACTGATCTCTGAGAGTGTTGTCAATCTACTCATTTCCCGCTACATGAAAAGGGTAAGTTCCTCTCCTGGTATTGATTAAACCCCAAAAAAACATTACCTCTGCCTTCATTTTGTATGCACGGCTCTAATAGTTCTTCTATCTCCACCCTCTCCTCCATGCTCAGCTGCAGCTCCGAGCATACCTGCTCATCATGTTTTCTGTTTTTGCTAGCTACTGTACACCACACAATGGCAAACATTGATGCAGCAGCAATTCAGCCATACAAGTCTGAACTGGAGCCTGTATGGTTCAAGAAGAAGAAGAAGAGGAAGAGGAAATGTTACAGGGTTGCCTACAAGCCCATGTATCAGAATGGTGCAGTATTTCATGTGTCACTCTCATTAACATTAGAAATGTAACAGTAACACATAACATGAGGCCTCAGCTTGACTAAGTTATAATGAATGAGAGCCCCACCCTGCAAGTGGACAGGACTGGTTCCTTATTCCACTGTTGATATTGTCATGATTTTGGGTTTTAGTTGAGTTACTTCCTGTTTTATGTTGAAAGAGTTTCTCCTTGTGTGCCGTGTTCTGTTTTACTTCCTGCCTTTGTCTGTTTCCCGCCCTGGTGATGGCAGATTAGTTTCACCTGTACCTCGTTAGTCTTCCCTCTCTTGTGTATTTCCTCGCTCAGTTGTCAGGATATCAGCATTTGTTCCTTTGTTCTGCATTTGCTTCTTCCCTGTGCCACACCAGTTTGATATTAGTTTGGTCATTTGTATTTCTTCTTTGTTTTCTTGGAGTTTTGCCCCTGGCTGCTCCTGCAGTTTTTGCCTGCCTTTTGTTTGTCTGGATTCAGCTTTTGGTTATTAAAACTCACTTTTTGTTCTTCAACCTGCCTGCCTTGGTGTTCAGCATTTCAGTCCCTTTCTATGACCTCCCATGGCCATGTTAACAAGGCTAAAAACATAATTTAAGTGGCCTTTAAATGTATTTCCCAAACTTCTGTATCACCACACATTAAATATTCCGTTGTTAATGACTTCACCTTTGTTGTATTTGGAGTTCAAGTGTTGAGTTGAGCATTGCTTGTGCAAAGCTACACTGATGGCTGTGGACTGATAGAAACACTTCCATACTGTCGATTCTTCCATTCT